>NW_011495086.1:2056487-2062108 GCF_000754665.1 Bison bison bison
TAAATATATATACATGTACATATGCATACATATATGTATATGCATAGCATAAGTATGTCTTGTTTAATATATCTGAAGGTGTGTAAGTGCATACATATACATACATGCATAAACACCTACAGATCTATAATTTTATACAAATTTCACACTTCTTTGCTGTATTTTGTCTATTTATCTATTTATATATGTATATTATATTTTACTTGGAAATCCTGATTATATGTAAGCTTAAATAAATGATCATAAAGCAAATACCGGGTTAGCTATCCTCTGATAAAGGACATACCTGATACCCTAGAAACAACCCTTCTATACCTCCCTTCCCCTCTAAAAAGTAATTTCTATTCTTCATTTTTTTATTATTTCCTTGCTTGTCTTCATATAGTTTACCCCCTTTTTATGATAGCCCTAAACTAGATAAGTGTTGCTGAATTTGAACTATATATCATAGTGTGTACATGCTTTGAAGTCTTGAAAATATGGAGAGGAAAAAGAATAGGCATTCAAGCCAGAAGTGGATAGGATAATTACGAGAGAGAGGTCTACCATATGTGGAAAGAGAGGGTCACAATACTGGGAGGAGTCTAAATTTGAGGCAGGTGGAAGACTGTGGGAATGAAGAAAAAACAAAAAAGACAAAACATCTTTACAGAGAGTTAAGGAATCATCTGGAAATGTAAGGAGTAAAAGGATACTGACTGGGTAATGTGAAAATGCAATGGGGAAATTAGAGTTGACATGGTAAAGCTTTGATCACTGTGTTTGGAAGGGAGTGATCACAGAAAAGGCTGGAAATGAAATGCTGATTCTACATATAACCCCGCTTCATAAATGCTCTGTTACAGAGTACAATACTTTTCTATTCACATGACTTACTCTTTTTGCTGAATGCCGTCAGTATTTGATATCTCACTATTTATTTTAGTGTAAATTCAGCGTATAGCCTTTAAATTCAGTAGCCCAAGCAGAATCCTCAAGTAACATACTTCATTCTATCCAGAGGTTTATATTTATTATCCACCATATATTTCTGCTCATCATTATGGTTAAGTGAGGAGGCTGTTCTAGATTAAAATATCTACTGATAGTTCTACACACTGCCTAATTTATTATAATAAAATTTCTTAGTGTTTTCAATAAATTAAGCTATTTTTCCTTATGTTCAAATGGCTGATGATGGATGTCAAGGGACTTTATGTGATGTATAACAGGGAGAATGTGATCAATACTATTACTAAAGTATGGAAGTAATATACATCCCTTACTAATACTAGTATTCTATTTGCCTAATGTAACATATTTGATAATGCTGGATTTATTGTTATGATAGCTTCTGCTGCTGCTGCTGCTGCTAAGTCACTTCAGTCATGTCCGTCTCTGTGCGACCCCAGAGACAGCAGCCCACCAGGCTCCACTGTCCCTGGGATTCTCCAGGCAAGAATGCTGGAGTAGGTTTGCCATTACCTTCTCCAATGCATGAAAGTGAAAAGTGAAAGTGAAATAACTCAGTCATGTTTGACTCTTTGCGACCCCATGGACTGCAGCCTACCAGGCTCCTCTGTCCATGGGATTTTCCAGGCAAGAGTACTGGAGTGGGTTGCCATTGCCTTCTCCATGATAGCTTCTAAAGCTTAAAAAGCTATCCCTGACTTATATGGGTTGATTCAAAATATAGATGCTAGTTAAATTCGAATGTACAGTTTTACATCTATTTCTTTCTAGGCAAAGAGAGTTACTTGCCAGTGACAAATGATTCCTAGATTTGTTGCATACCTGTTTATTATAAAGATCAATATATAATTATCCATACAATCTGGAACACTTTTAAGGGTGTAAAGGGACTTCACTTATAATTACATCAGAATATCAGGACACATATGGACATACAGTCCCTTTGAAAGTGAAAGTGTGAGTCTCTCAGTCTTGTCTGACTCTTTGTTGACCCCATGAACTGTAGCTTGCCAGGCTCCTCTGTCCATGGAATTCTCCAGGCAAGAATACTGCTGTAGGTAGCCATCCCCTTCTCCAGGAGATCTTCTCTACCAGGGATGGAACCCAGGTCTCCTGCATTACAGGAAGATTCTTCACCGTCTGAGCCACACCGTACTAATTAGTGTGAAACCGTCACGTGTGCGTGCTCAGCCGCTTCAGTCACGTCCAACTCTGTGAGACACTATGAACCGTAGCCCACCAGACTCCTCTGTCCATGGGGTTCTCCAGGCAAGAATACTTGAGTGGGCTGCCATGCCTTCCTCCAGGGGATCTTCCCCACCCAGGGATCGAACCCACGTCTCTCTACATCTCCTGCATTGGCAGGCGGGTTCTTTAGCAGTAGCGCCACCTGGGATAGTCAAGGGCAAATTTAAATCAACTCAGAGAAGAATATGGATGCAGAGAAGAATGTGGAAGGTACATTCCTAATGTCTCTCTTTACACTCATGTTTGTTTAGTAGATGTTTCTGGAGCAGATGGCACACAGCAGATAATCCATAAACAATTCTTATGTGGATGAACAAAAAATTTTTTCTGAGAGTGACAATGTGACACTGGGTTGAGTCTTCATGAATAGTAATTGTCTCACTAGGAAAATAATTTTTAAATATTTAAAAAATCAGCTTCATGTTCCTAAAAATTCCAAAGACCTAAGTTTGCTTGAAAGTATTTCTTAAAGTTTGAAAAAAAAATGCTTCCCTAAAATCGCAAGGCCAAATTTATTTAAAGAGAATGAGTGAAGATAATAATCATACTTGAAAGTTAAACCCAATTTTAAAACTGGCAGGCAAGTGATATATTTGAATTAATCCCTCACAGTATATCAAACTATAGACGTATAACAGGGTAGCACTTCTTTCAGTGTTTCATCTGAGAAAATATACTATGATAGAGCCACGGAGTTGTTGAAAATGAGAAAGAGAGATACAGAGCTTGTCCTCTGTTCAAAATTATATTATAAATGATTTCTGGTATTTTGCAGCTTAGTTATATGAACTGGGGTGAAATGAATAAATTGTAGTATTTGAAGGAAATGGCAACCCACTCCAGTATTCTTCCCTAGAAAATCCTATGGACAGAGGAGCCTGGTGCAGGCTACTGTCCATGGGGTCACAAAGAGTTGGACACGACTGAGCGACTTCACTTTGACTTTTCACTTTCATGCATTGGAGAAGGAAATGGCAACCCACTCCAGTGTTCTTGCCTGGAGAATCTGGGGACGGGGGAGCCTGATGGGCTGCCATCTATGGGGTCGCACAGAGTCGAACACGACTGAAGCGACTTAGCAGTAGCAGCAGCATCCTGATGAATATTTTATTCTTGGTTAGTGTATTTCTTTTTATTTTATTTTCATTAAGTGTGACCAGGATTTTAATCCTGCATGATTCATTTCAAAGAAAATTAAAATGAATTTACCATATCATTATTTTATTCATTAAGAGATTCAAATTTGTGGAAACAGTTTTCTCTTTGTTTTCTTCTATATTATATTTACTTACTCATATAATCTTTCCAATACCCAGAGTACTAAGGGGTTTTGAATTTTCATAACTTAACTGACATACAACTTACATTTGAATAAATTATGTATTGACTCCTAACATACCCCCCAAATACTTTTCATAGCAGATATTTTTACCCCTAAATATCACTGATTCTTTTTTTGTATCATCATATGTTAGCACTAAATTTGATAGGATGAAGTGGCCCAAGTCAGGGAGATTATTTTATTAGGTTCTGTAGCCATAATTGGTAATGACACTTCTCACTGCAACTTATTTTTTCACACCCAGGGGAATCCATAAAGTCAGTCATAATAACTCTGATGACAAACAGGTTTGCCACTTATCTTCTCATCAATTTTACTTCCTCTCCTAGCCCCTCAGTCTCCTCTTACCACATCCACCGTGATTCCCATGCAGGAGGAAATTTACATCCCCAAATAGGAGCAAACAACTTGGTGAAGTCATCTAAGTCAGCTGATTATATGTGATGTGTGGACTATGAAGGTAGCTGGAAGAAGTCCATTTTAGATCCTGATAAAATGATCTCTTGCCCTGGTTTGCTCTGCCCACAGTTCTGGAGCCTCTGACAAGTAATGCAGTGGGTTGGGAAAGAGATGTCAGATGCCCAGGAGAGGAAGGGAATTCCAAGAACCCCATCCTCTAGCACCAAAAGGATTGCATCATGACGGCTTACTGTAAATTCTTTCCTATCCATTTCTTAAAAGGGATCTGAAAAGTTAATCCTGACAAAACATAACTCACAAGGTGCACATTTGGCACTTAAAGTTAGGCCCTTTGGTTTTCAAGCACCATTTTCTAGTAATTGATGTATACATAGATGGGGTCTACCAAATTGCAAAATATTGAATAATATCTAGCCTATAATAAAACATAAATAAGAAACAAAAATTCTTACAGATGACTGTAAGGTTATTCTAGTTGAAACTTCATTTTCATAGATTCATAAATAGAAGCAAGAATACCGTGGTCTTGAGATCACACAGTTAATTAGTGGCAAAAATAGGGCTGAATTTCCACAATGCCAGTCATGTTCACAAAGAGCTACTAACTGAAACATTTCAGTATCAAAATATTAGTTTCATGATTTATTTAGCTGTTGAGGTTGAATGCAAATTCAGAATTACAAGTTCTAAAATAAAGTATTGCTACTTCTGATATTGCTGATATTTTTCTGGCAGCCTGTGAACTCACATATTAGCCAACATTATTTCAAAATTTGCTGGCATATTGAGTGCAGCACATTCACAGTGTTATCTTTCAGGATTTGAAATAGCTTAACTGGAATTCCATCACCTCCACTAGCTTTGTTTATAGTGATGCTTTCTAAGGCCCACTTGACTTCACATTCCAGGATGTCTGGCTCTAGGTCAGTGATCACACCATCGTGATTATCTGGGTTGTATAGATCTTTTTTGTACAGTTCTTCAGTTTATTCCTGCCACCTCTTCTTAATATCTTCTGCTTCTGTTAGGTCCATAACATTTCTGTCTTTATGGAGCCCATCTTTGCATGAAATGTTCCTTTGGTATCTCTAATTTTCTTGAAGAGATCTCTAGTGTTTCCCATTCTGTTGTTTTCCTCTATTTCTTTGCACTGATTGCTGAGGAAGGCTTTCTTATCTCTTCTTGCTATTCTTTGGAACTCTGCATTCAGATGATTATATCTTTCCTTTTCTCCTTTGCTTCTCGCTTCTCTTCTTTTCACAGCTATTTGTAAGGCCTCCCCAGACAGCCACTTTGCTTTTTTGCATTTCTTTTCCATGGGGATGGTCTTGATCCCCGTCTCCTGTACAATGTGACAAACCTCTGTCCATAGTTCATCAGGCACTCTATCTATCAGATCTAGTCCCTTAAATCTATTTCTCACTTCCACTGTATAATCATAAGGGATTTGATTTAGGTCATACCTGAATGGTCTAGTGGTTTTCCCTACTTTCTTAAATTTAGTCTGAATTTGGCAATAAGGAGTTCATGATCTGAGCCACAGTCAGCTTCTGTTGAAAGTGCTGCACTCAATATGCCAGCAAATTTGGAAAACTCAGCAGTGGCCACAGGACTGGAAAAGGTCAGTTTTCATTCCAATCCCAAAGAAAGGCAATGCCAA
>NW_011495086.1:2062208-2102257 GCF_000754665.1 Bison bison bison
CACACAATTGCACTCATCTCACATGCTAGTAAAGTAATGCTCAAAATTCTCCAAGCCAGGCTTCAGCAATACGTGAACCGTGAACTTCCAGATGTTCAAGCTGGTTTTAAAAAAGGCAGAGGAACCAGAAATTAAATTTCCAACATCCACTGGATCATCGAAAAAGCAAGAGAGTTCCAGAAAAACATTTATTTCTGCTTTATTGACTATGCCAAAGCCTTTGACTGTGTGGATCACAATCAACTGTGGAAAATTCTGAAAGTGATAGGAATACCAGACCACCTGACTGACTCTTGAGAAATCCATATGCAGGTCAGGAAGCAACAGTTAGAACTGGACATGGAACAACTGGTTCCAAATAGGAAAAGGAGTTCGTCAAGGCTGTATATTGTCACCCTGCTTATTTAACTTATATGCAGAGTACATCATGAGAAACGCTGGGCTGGAAGAAGCACAAGCTGGAATCAAGATTGCCAGGAGAAATATCAATAACCTCAGATAGGCAGATGAGACCACCCTTATGGCAGAAAGTGAAGAAGAACTAAAAGGCCTCTTGATGAAAGTGAAAGTGGAGAGTGAAAAAGTTGGCTTAAAGCTCAACATTCAGAAAATTAAGATCATGGCATCTGGTCCCATCACTTCATGGGAAATAGATGGGGAAACAGTGGAAACAGTGTCAGACTATTTTGGGGGGCTCGAAAATCACTGCAGATGGTGACTACAGCCATGAAATTAAAAGACGCTTACTCCTTGGAAGAAAGTTATGACCAACCTAGATAGCATATTGAAAAGCAGAGACATTACTTTGCCAACAAAGGTCCGTCTAGTCAAGGCTATGGTTTTTCCAGTGGTCATGTATGAATGTGAGAGTTGGACTGTAAAGAAAGCTGAGCACCGAAGAATTTTGAACTGTGGTGTTGGAGAAGACTCTTGAGAGTCCCTTGGACTGTAAGGAGATCCAACCAGTCCATTCTGAAGGAGATCATCCCTGGGATTTCTTTGGAAGGAATGATGCTGAAGCTGAAACTCCAGTACTTTGGCCACCTCATGTGAAGAGTTGACTCACTGGGAAAGACTCTGATGTTGGGAGGGACTGGGGGCAGGAGGAGAAGGGGACGACAGAGGATGAGATGGCTGGATGGCATCACTGACTCGATGGACGTGAGTCTCAGTGAACTTCGGGAGTTGGTGATGGGCAGGAAGGCCTGGCATGCTGTGATTGATGGGGTTGCAAAGAGTCAGACATGACTGAATGACTGAACTGAACTGAACTGATTTCAAAATTACAAATGTCTATATTTCAAGTTTGTGGGCCAGATATTTTCTCTATAACAATATATGCCCTTAAAATGCCATGAAAAATATAAATTACATTACAAATAATTATTGCTTAAACCCAAGGTTAAGAAATTCTGCAACTTTTGAATTATAGTGTAAAGACATTTGATTTTCAATAAAAATTGAAGGAGCAAACATATCAAATGTAACCTTTGTTTCATTAGCCCTGATGTATAGCATAATTTTTAGAAATATTCTCTTATTTACCTCAAAGTGGGGGAAAAAGCCATTTTCATAAAATCAATTAAAGGAATGTATTGTTTCACGAAATAATGAAATGATTTTTTTATGTAATATAGGGGCTTTGCTTATAGCTCAGATGGTAACGAGTCCTCCTGCAATGTAGGAGACCCCAGTTCAAGTCCTAGGTCGGGAAGGTCCACTGGAGAAGGGATAGGCTACCCACTCCAGTATTCTTGGGCTTCCCTTGTAGCTCAGCTGGTAAAGAATATTATTTTATATAATATGCCTAAATGTACCTTACATTGATATCTGTCAGTTTTAAAGGTTTTAATCTTAGTATGCAAAATAATTTTCTGATGATAAATGAAAATAAAAGCCAAAGGTAACAGGTTCCACCACTGAAATATCTTTCAGAATAAGGACTTGGAAGAACTTATATTAATGTCAGAGTGTTCTTTTTTTTTTCTTTAATTGAAGTATAGTTGTCTTACAAAAAGTCACTGAGTTCTATTCTTTCATTTAGGAAATCTAGAGGATTCAATGTTTGTAGCTGTTTATTCTTTGGGTTTTTTTTTTTTTGGTTGTTGCTTTTGAGAAATACCATATGATATCACTTATATGTGGACTATAAAATATGGCACAAATGGCCCTATCTACAAAACAGAAACAGACTCATAGACATGGAGAACAGACTTGTGGCTACCAAGAGAGAGGGGGTTGGGGGAGAGGGTGAGAGAGGAGTTTGGGATTAGGAGACATAAACTATTGTATATAGGATGGATAAAGCACAGGTCCTACTGTATAGCACAGGGAATAATATCCTATGCTAAATCATAATGGAAGGGAACATGAAAAAAAGAATATATGTGTATAACTGAGTCACAACATTTCTTATCAACTATACTTTAAAAAATTAAATTAAAAAAAAGGGGAAAAATCTGATTTTTCTGGTTGCCTTCACCACCATGCTTCTACTACAAAAGACTGTACTACAATGAAATAGCTCTTGTTATGAAGAGTTAAACCTCCATGCTTCAAATTGCCAAGTGCAATTGACACTTTTTGCTGCTCAATTTACTTAACTTTTAGGCAGTTTTTGCATGGTTTAATGCTCTGTCCTCCTTGATACACTTATTTTCTTTGATTTTAGGACATCACCCTTACTAATTCTGTTCCTTCTTCTGTGATTTCTGCTTTGCTTTCCCTGGTATTTCATCCTTCTTGACTTGGTGATCGCACTGCAGTTTATCACAGCTCAGTCCTGGTCTATCCTTTCTCTCTTCATCGTCTCTGGCTGTGGTGACATCAACAAAACACATTTCTAGTGTCCCTCAGCTCTGGGAAGATCAATGAAGATCTTGAAGATTCACATTTAGCAAGAGATGAAAAGTCTCTGATACTGTTCTAACTCAGCTGCATATCTAGTTTATCCAAGATTGTTTTTGTTTGTTTGTTTTCTGTAATTTTTGCCTATTATACTCTTAGCCTTGGATACGTGTTTCTAGAAAAAACACCATATCATAAATATTAAATGTTTGCTTACTGACCTGAAATGGAGTGGGTAGCCTTTCCTTCCTAGAAAGGATCTTCCCAACCCAGGGACGGATCCCAGTCTCCCACTTTGCAGGTGGATTCTTTACCAGCTGAGCCATGAGGGAATGTGCTGGTCCAAATTATGCTGTGTCTGAGTGAGACAAATGTATTGTATTCCTAACTGATTTGCCTACCTACTCTCTTGTCATCATGAGATCTGCTATCCACTTCATTCATAGCTGTCTTTGTTAAGCATACAGATGTTATGATGGGACACACCTACTTTAAACTTCTCCTTGGACTCTTAAAACCAAACCCACCTTTTTTTTTTTTTTTTTTCATTTTACCCCATCCTTGCTACTCAGTCTCATGTCACCTTGATCTCCACTCCTCTGTAAAAGTAATTTGTCTTCTAACCCAAGAACAAAACAAGGGACAAGAATTTCTCTGTCTCACCAAAGTATGTATTTTGTTTGTTTTTCTAACATATACACATAAGTACAGAGAACAGAGCAAAATATATGGTGCTATGAGAAAGCTAGAGGGTGAAGATACACTGGAAACATATATACATACCCATTTAAACTCTAAATCAAAAGATTCTTTACATCTACCTTTCTTATAAAAAAATATCTGAAATTGCTGTCTCACTTTGTATAGTAATTCTAAAGAGTTTATAATAATATTGGCTTCAAATGCAGTTGGTAAGGTTTTGACTTATCAAAGAGAACATAAAATTAGATAAATTATCTTCTTTTAAAATAAAATGTAATTCAATAAATTAAAATACATTAGTTTTAATTTAATAATAATATCTGATATCTCTGAGACCAAAAATTATTTTAGACTTAGTCCTGTAAATTCAACTGAAGTTGATGACCAACTAATATTTTAGACTGATAGAAGTTTCTATAGGAAACTTTTTCTTTTTAATTGGTGGTCAGATTCATTGTAACTAATGTCACTTATGTTCTTTGAAATAAATTGGAAAAGCCCTTTCAATATGGGATTCAGAATACTTAATACCATTTCTTTCTAAAGTAGATCTTTTCTAAAAAGATTTATCCTACCCTTTCTTCTCACATTTCAACTCTCATTACATTCGAACCAAATTATTTCAAGATTAACTATGGTATCAAGAAGGTTATTTAAAAGAAAATCAGTGCAGTCAAGTTTTGGTATTACATAAAGCATTCCTAGCTCTAAAGTCTTGTTAAAATGACTCTGTCTCTGTCTGTCTCTGTTTTTGAACGCACCTCTGTAGGGTACACTCAGAAATGCCATCATCCCTTAGGATTTAGAGTGACTTACCTAGGAGGATGACAACACACAGAAGAATAGCGATTAAGGCTCCTGTACTCAAACCAGCCGAGGACAGGAAGGCTTCGGCATGGCAGGTCCGCACGCGCCCATCTCTCTCGCATGCACAAACCCTGATGGTGAGGGTGCTGCTGCTGCTGAGAGAGGGGATTCCACCATCAGAGATCATAATGGGGAGATAATACACATCCTGAATAGTTCGACTAAATCTCCTCCGCCTTGTCAGAATGCTGGCTGTGTTATCTATGACAGACATAAGCAGAACAAAATGTACTTAGTAAAGCCGCCGTTAAAGAGTCACATTTCCTTTAAAGGATAACATGGGTATGTGTATTTTTTTTTCTTTTATGAAATGGATAGAGGAACGTGAAGGGAGATTATTAACCAGTTACTAAAACTGGTTATTAAATGGAGAAAACTATGTGAAAAATTAATAAGGCCTGGACTAAAGGGGAGGGGAAATAGTGGATGACAGAGGAGGTAGAAGCAATAAACATTTGGCGTGTGGACATTTTAGCCAAAGGGTTGAAAGTGATTCATGGACACCAAACTGGGGGGTGAGCTAGTGTCCCTATCCCAAACCTGGTGACTCTGACAGAAACAGGTATCTATATGTTTAGCAAACTTCAAGATATACAAAAGATATACAAAAATGTTTAAGAACCATTGATACAGGTAATATATTTATGGAGACACCAGATAAACTGATACACTGTTTTACACTTGCAATTTGAAGAACTTTTGTTATAGTGCGAACACCATGGGGAAGTAAATGATGAATAAAATAGTTAATTCATTTTTATGTGCTTTTAAAATGCCATATACTATGGTAAATAATTGCATGATGACTTTTGATCAATCCATACAACCATAAAAGGGAGAGGATGCCACATTCCTTACATTTTAGGGAAATTCATTTTTATTAGGAATAATACTTTTAACATGAATAACCTGAGTCCCATGGGGTAAAATGTCCCAAATCACAGAGCTAGATAATAATCAAGCTACACCCCAATACATTCTAGAACCTGCTCAAAACCAGGATGCCATACTGCCGCTTCTTCACCAGTTCACTGGCAGTTCATATCGATGGCATTGGATGCACTTAGGACATGTTTATTTCAGCATTGTTATTTCTCCTTCTGCATCTATTAACTAAAGGATCCTTTAGGTGCACATTCGTATGTGCTGTTCAGAACTCCTGCATAGAGTGACTTGTTACCTGAACTGTAGATTGCTACCTGGCCCAAGGTCATATCCTTCTGGAGCAGCACATAATCAATGACTCATTAATTCAAGGTTATAAAGATCAAGTCACTTCTGCTAAATGCAGAAGACCTTGAAGGGCAAGCTTAATTCCAGCTTTCCCATGGGGTCAGCCATAGACATGTTCGAATTTTATGGTCGCTTAATTGCTCACTCTGCCCTTTCTTCCACTCTCACTGTGGTCCATAACTGCTGATCTCGAAGGCAAACTGCAAGAAGCATCCTGTCCTCTAAGCTCCAGTCCAGAGCCTGCTTCCCAGAGAATCCAACGTTTGGCTACAGCTGCCAATTAATGATTTTTCACTATAAAGTTAGTAAATTGTTAGATAATTTAGGGATTCTTTTTCTCATATCAATTTCTATTATTCAGAAAATTGGAATTCTATTACTTATGAATATGCTTATGATAACTGATATAATGTAGATATATTTTGATTGTATATTGCCAAACTAATCCAAAAAACAGGTAATATTTCAAACATTCAATGGAATACAGATAATAAAACACATGAGTGATTTATATATGTAAAACTTATATATAGATCTATATGAGTATATACATCTATATGAGTTGTTGAAGGTGTGTTATAGAATATAAATAATCTAATAAGTTACTACCAGCATTTTCTTACTTGGGAGAAGAGAAATTTAAAGAAAAGTGTATTGATTGTCTACTCTGAAGCAGGTTTCAGAATGATGGAAAAAAAGAGGAGAAATTGCATCATATGTGTTTTTAAGAGTAAAACCATCACAAGTACACTCTCAGAAACCCAGACCTTTGATTAAGTACATCTATCAGGTGTAGGATGTTGCATAGTGGTTAATATAAAATTGCCTCTATTCACAATTTCTTAATCTAAGAAAAAGATATGAACAGATACAGACACAAACATGTTTGAGGATCTCACAGTCAGTCCTCTGAAGAAAAGATGGAAGACGCTGGTCCCTGATCCCAAGAAACCTCATAATATGTGAGGTTTTACACATTATGTGTGAATCACATGATAAGATATAAGGGTAGATGGGGACTCCCCTTTATGGCTCTAGGCTTGTGTGCACTTTACATTCTTCATCTGGTAGCAAGTTCTTTATCAAGATAATTATTGGAAATACAATCAGAAACATGATAAGAAATGAGAAGAAAGCCAGAATATGTTTCTAGGGCACTTTAAGTTCTCAAATAGAAAGCTCTCAGACACGGAGACATGACAATATTCTTTCATTTTCCCAGCTGAAGGTCTGACTTTTGAAAAGAAAGAAGATTCAGAAAGCAAAAGCTTCCTACCTAGAAAGGCTTAGCATAGCAGAATAATGAGCTCTTGACAAGGGATATTGTGTTCCTCTCTTGACCTGTAGAAAATGTACTTGGCAGTAGGCTCACTGAACTTGAACAAGCAAATTTTGAACTAAAATGAAAGAGATAAGAAGATACATATATATCTACATACGTATAAATATAATTATGTATGAGAACAAACTTTATCTCACTTAAATTGCAATATTACATGACGAGCAATGCCTCTAAACTTGAAATATAAGATGTAAAAAGATAAGGTGTCCATAGGTGTGTGGGTTTATCTCTGGGCTTTCTATTTTGTTCCATTGATCTATTTTTCTGTCTTTGTGCCAGTACCATACTGTCTTGATGACTGTGGCTTTGTAGTAGAGCCTGAAGTCAGGCAAGTGTTGCTGGGAAAACTGGTCAACCACTTGTAAATGAATGAAACTAGAATACTTTCTAACACCATACACAAAAATAAACTCAAAATGAATTAAAGATCTAAACATAAGACCAGAAACTATAAAACTCCTAGAGGAGAACATAGGCAAAACACTCTCTGACATACATCACAGCAGGATCCTCTATGACCCACCTCCCAGAATATTGGAAATAAAAGCAAAAATAAACAAATGGGACCTAATTAAACTTAAAAGTTTCTGCACAACAAAAGAAACTATAAGGTAAAAAGAGAGCCTTCAGAATGGGAGAAAATAATAGCAAATGAAGCAGCTGACAAACAACTAATCTCAAAAATAGACAAGAAACTCCTGCAGCTCAATTCCAGAAAAATAAATGACCCAATCAAAAAATGGGCCAAAGAACTCAATAGACATTTCTCCAAAGAAGACATACAGATGGCTAACAAACACATGAAAAGATGCTCAACATCATTCATTATCAGAGAAATGCAAATCAAAACCACAATGAGGTACCATTTCATGCCAGTCAGAATGGCTGGGATCTAAAAGTCTACAAGCAATAAATGCTGGAGAGGGTGTGGAGAAAAGGGAACCCTCTTACACTGTTGGTGAGAATGCAAACTAGTACAGCCACTATGGAGAACAGTGTGGAGATTCCTTAAAAAACTGGAAATAGAACTGCCATACGACCCAGCAATCCCACTGCTGGGCATACACACCGAGGAAACCAGAATTGAAAGAGACACGTGTACCCCAATGTTCATCACAGCACTGTTTATAATAGCCAGGACGTGGAAGCAACCTAGATGTCCATCAGCAGATGAATGGATAAGAGAGCTGTGGTACATGTATACAATGGAGTATTACTCAACCATTAAAAAGAATGCATTTGAATCAGTTCTAATGAGGTGGATGAAACTGGAGCCTATTATACAGAGTGAAGTAAGCCAGAAAGAAAAAACACCAATACAGTATACTAACACATATATATGGAATTTAGAAAGATGGTAATGACAACACTGTATGCGAGACAGCAAAAGAGACACAGATGTATAGAACAGTCTTTTGGACTCTGTGGGGGGGGTGGGAATGATATGGGAGAATGACATTAAAACATGTATAATATCATATAAGAAACGAATTGCCAGTCCAGGTTCGATGCAAGATACACGAAGCTTGGGGCTGGTGCACTGGAATGACCCAGAGGGATGGTATGGGGAGGGAGGTGGGAGGGTGGTTCAGGATGGGGAACACATGTACACCGTGGCGAATGCATGTTGATGTATGGCAAAACCAATACAATATTGTAAAGTAAAAATAATAATAATAATGAAAAAAATTAAAAAAAAATAAGATGTAAAAAGTAAACCAGTCCCAAGTATTGGGACTTCCCTGGTGGTCTAGTAGTTTAGACTCCTGGTGCTTCCACTGTTAGAGGTACAGGTTTGATCCCTGTTTTGGGAGCTAAGATCCCTCATGCTTTGTGATGCAGCCATTAAAGAAAAAAAAAAAAGTATTACATATACACAATGGAGTATTACTCAGCCATTAAAAAGAATACATTTGAATCAGTTCTAATGAGGTGGATGAAACTGGAGCCTATTATACAGAGTGAAGTAAGCCAGAAAGAAAAAACACCAATACAGTATACTAACGCATATATATGGAATTTAGAAAGATGGTAACAATTACCCTGTATACGAGACAGCAAAAGAGACACTGATGTATAGAACAGTCTTTTGGACTCTGTGGGAGAGGGAGAGGGTGGGATGATTTGGGAGAATGGCATTGAAATATGTATAATATCATACATGAAACGAGTTGCCAGTCCAGGTTCGATGCACGATACTGGATGCTTGGGGCTGGTGCACTGGGATGACCTAGAGGGATGGTATGGGGAGGGAGGAGGGAGGAGGGTTCAGGATGGGGAATACATGTATACCTGTGGCAGATTCATTTTGACATATGGCAAAACCAATACAATATTGTAAAGTTAAATAAAATAAAATTAAAAAAAAGTATTACAGAAAGTCTAGAATAACTTTAAACCAGACAATATTTAATATGAATTGAATAAATGGAAACCATACCAGGATGTTACATCTGTGAATAAGAAGTGCTAATTTTCAATGCCAAGTAAAGGATAATCTCTAATAATGTGTACTCAATGTTGGTTCTTAATTCTAATTCTTAAGAATTTGGACGCTAATTACTTTGCAATATAGTATTGGTTTTGCCATACATCAACATGAATTAGCCTCCAATTAAAATAAATTAATTTATATTAAAAAATAAATAAAAATAAATAAAAGTCCCAATTAAATGACAGGAAAAAAAAAAAAAAAGAATTTGGATGAAGACGGAGGATAATAGAATGGTTGGAAGCCAAGCTAATATAGCTAACCCTGGATTAGGATTCAAAGAGATTTTGAACAGCTAGCTAGTACAAAGAACTCAAACTAACAAGAAGACAGAAAATAAAGATGCATATTAGATGTAAACTTTAAAGGGTATCATATGGGAGAGAACTTGAGTAATGTCTTTTGTTTTCAAATACATACACTATCTGAATGCAATAATGAAGCAATAGATCTGAAGCAGTCTCAGAAGCATTCAATAAACTGTGGAATTTTAAGGCAATTCTTCACTGGGAATATTCCATTACATACTGTCCATAAGTTTGGATCTATTGTCTTAAAACTGATATTTTTAACTCAATTTTGAAGTCCTTGACATTGATAAAAGGTTTTGAAAAATATGTCATATGAAGAATCTTTGAAGCAAAGAGTGTCAGAATTCTACATGTCTTGTATGAGTTTAGGTGCCCAAAATGTCTTGGAAATTTTCCAGAAAATTTTGAGAAGCTCTGAGTAATTATTGTCTTTCTGAATACAATCAACATTTTCATGACATTCCCAGCAACTATATTTCAATGCAATGTCAAAAAAACCCTAAATGTGTTTTAATATTTCAAAGTAGATGACAGTACATTATTTATTTTGTCATATATCCCATTTCTTGTTCAGAAAAGGATGTGCAGACATATAGGAAGAAGCAGGGAGACTGCCATGCAAATATATCATAGTTGGCTCAAGTAGATATTTACAAATATCATTGTGATGACTGTGAAAGAAATGATACTTGAAGTCCTTTTTAAAAAATAATAATAATAATAACTTATTTTTGCAGCTATAAGAAGTCCAGGGATTTCATAATTGATAATTTTGGAAGGATCTTTCACACAAGATATTTACAGTAAAATGTAAGGTTGGATAGGAATAACTCCAACCTTTATATTTCTACAGGGACAGAAGGCTACAGAGTATAATAGTATAACACAAATAGCAAAGTGCTTCTAAAATTCAGATATAATTTTCTTGAATCAGTAGTATGTACTCTACTATTTCTTTGGCCAACATCTTGAAAGATCTTGAATGTTTCCAATCTTTGTGCTACTTTCATAAACGGTAGTACAGTTTAAGGTAAAATGAGACATGCTTTTAAAATACTCCCAAGGGCAAAAATGTCTTATATTAAAGTTCAAAATTACCTTTGATTTTGGAAAGTACTAAAACCATGCATTCCTCAAAACTCTTGAATTACTAGGTGCCCATGCAATCCCATTTGATCATGCAGGCATAAAGGTAAACTTCATCTCAAGCATAGTCAAGCAGACTATTAAAGTGATATTTCCAAATCTGTTACAATAGCAGAAAAGTTTGAGATCTTTAATTAAAGAGGTATATCTCTTTAATTGGAATAAACTTTATTTCCTTTGTTTTTTTTTAATCTGAAAAAAAAAAAAACACTAGGAAATAGAACCTTATTTTCCACCAGAGAGATAAATATTCATGGATTCATTTCATTTTCATTTTTATCTGGTCTTCCAGCAGCAGTAAGATACATTCATAATTTAACTATTATCAGAGTCCATGCAGGAAACAATACTCTTTTGCTTTCCTGCAAAATACCCTTTCACATAACAGGTATTTGGTAAATAATGATTTGAACTACACTTGGCAGGAAATTGTCTTCTGTTATAGTTTCCTTATTATGTTATGTATTAAGAAATTAAAACCAAAATGAACTAATCTATCTTGATCTCCTCATGGTCTCTGCTTAAGTTTCATTCTTATTCTTCTCCTGTTTCCTGACTTCCTGTTCTTTTAATCCTAGAATTGCTTTAATCTCAGTTTCTGAGACTCTCGATTCTGCCCATTCATTTAAATTTGTAAACATCCTCCTGGCCTCACTGTGTTTCTGCCAAACCACAGAACTCTGATCCAATATGTCATTATGTTCCTATTTGCACCCTGGAATGTCACCCTTTTCACCATCTGCCACACTCCTTCTTGATAACTTTTACATCCCTGATAAACACAACCATCCACTGCTAGAGATTCTGCTTTCAAATTCACAAATTTGCTGTTAAATAGTTATAGCCATCATAAATGACCCTAACAAGGATAGAGGGTAACACTGAGTATGTTCTCAATGGAGATGAATAATCGGTTTATTAAAATTAATATTTCATCAGATGCTATAGAGTAGCTATTCTAAGCTCATTTTGCCATTTTCTCTTGAGCCTCAATCCCCCATGCACAGTAGGAAAATATCTATTTCTGAAAAGAAGCTCCTATCTATTATCAACATATTAAAACCACATTTGAAAACTGCTCAACCCTTCCCTGCTACTAATAATGTCTATCTATGTATACAAGACTCTGTATACTATTCACTTTAAAAAGAACATGAATACATACGAAACAAAAATATGAATCTTGTAGAATATCAGCAAATTTGCTCATGAAAAGCACATATAAATTTGCATAAGAGTGTTAACTTAGGTGAATAGGGTGGTAAAGAAGAAAAACAGGAGCTTTTTAAAATAGAAACCCAAATCTAAAATAATTCATAAGCATATCACAATAATATAACCACAGAAACTGTAGAACTACAGATAAGAGCAGCAGTTTATCCACTCCCCGCAAAAGGAATATGAATTGCAGCAGAAACCCTGTTGTCAATATTTATCACATACCTTTAAATTATGGTAGGAAATGAATGAATCAAGTATTCTACAGTAAACTATGTTTGGACACGGTATTTATAAACACTGAAGGAAACTGTTAAGATGAATTCTTACAGAGTTTAAAAAAGTGAACACATAATCCTGTTTAAAAATTATTTAAGATTCTATGTTTCAAGTTTCTTCTGCCTTAAGGCAGAGAGTAGAGTTGATGACTCCTGCAGCATTTTTTGCGATTCTGAGCAAGGAAGGAATTAAGGCAAGAGTGTAACCTACATTTTCGCAACAGGAAAACAAAGCAAAGTGGTGCTGAATAGCAAAATCAGTCATATTTTTATTGCTTAGAATAGTGTCAGCTGGTTTTTGTTTTGTTTTCCTTTTTTTTTTGCTGACACTGTGAGTAGGTATATAAGAAGGTGATAAGGTGTGGGCTAACAAACTCATATATATATATATATATGAAAATATATATATATCTGAAAATAATATTAAGTATTTTGCTAAAAATGATAAAATTTATAAATAATATAACCTTCACTTTTAGAAGTAATATTATAAAGAAACAATACAAAGTACAGAATAGTACATATATACTCATATATATATATGTACTATATATATACACACACATATATATACTATATAATATATACACTGTATATATACTATATATATATATGAGTATACATGTATCAGATCAGATCAGTCGCTCAGTCGTGTCCGACTCTTTGCAAGCCCATGAATCGCAGCACGCCAGGCCTCCCTGTCCATCACCAACTCTTGGAGTTCACTCAGACTCACGTCCATCGAGTCAGTGATGCCATCCAGCCATCTCATCACATATATATATAAAAGTAAAAAAAAAATCAACAGGGGTTAAAATCACTAAAGAAAGAATAAAAGCATATTTTTCTATCTACAGCAGAAGATTCATTAAATCTTCTGTAAGTTACCCTTTCCCCTTTTAGAGTCATGATGGCTTACAGACTGTTTGCCTTCTCATTAGTCAAGATTTGAGTCTCTGCCTTCCTATGAAGGACAGTGTGAATCTGTCAGGTATGACTGAATAAGACTGAGACTTGCCTAGGAGGAGAAAGGAAATTCGTGGGTGAACAAAAACAATCTGTCTTGCGTATCAGCCTCATCACTGATGGTAGTGACTCGGGGCACAGCTGTGCTCACATCCACGAGAGGATGTCTGAGGCATGCAACTATACTCTCAGGACAGACTGTGCATGTGCTATTTTATTTAGGAATGGGAGGAAACGCTAAATGGTCTCTTGAAGCCCTGTGGATAAAAACAGAATTTTAAATGGTTATAATCTGCAGAGAAATTAAGCATATTACAACACCAGCTGTGAGTTCTCATTTGAAGGACAAAATAAATGATGGGAATATTGACTGCTTGGGATATGACAACGCCGAAGAAGTGTAAAATAAACATAAAATCTCTTATGGTTTCCAATATGTATCAAGGTAAATAACTGCATTTCACTACCAGTGGACTGTGAAATCTGAAAGAAAATGCCCCAAAAGATATTTTCTTCACAGCTCCTAGTCAAATTTGAAAACATCACATCTTAAAATCAATGCAATGTAAACTTATTCTTCATCAAATCCAAACAGCCACAAGGAAAAACAGTGTTTTCTGAAAATAATATTAAGTATTTTGCTAAAAATGATACAATTTATAAATAATATAACCTTCACTTTTAGAAGTAATATTATAAAGAAACAATAAAAAGTAATAAAACCAAGGGGGAAAAGTCTTCAATATACTGCAACAAGTTGAAAATGACAGTCTATAGAATCTTTCATTTAACATGCTTTAAAGTGGTCATTTTCATTGCAGTTTAATCATTTTGTTAGAAAGAATGTGCTATTTGAAGTCATTCATTTTTAAAAAATGGAAGCATCTACAGAAGTGGGAAACATATATATAAAGGAGATAACCTAGAGATAAATATGAGTAACAGATGTTCTTGATAGTAAATTATCAATAAAAAGTAAGATAAGAATTTTCAGTCTAAAAGGCACATGAAGTGTGATTTAGGAAACTGAATATAGAGATACAAACATACACATAGTTAAAAATGATCTCTTTCTCTACCAAAATCTTTAAGATTTACAAATGCACTTGATAATTGGAATTAAGCCTAGGAATTAGTCTGGCAAATCTCCTTGCATCAAATAAAGCCTAGTCCTCCCAGAGGCAATATAAAGATCATGAAGCAGAAAAGACTTGTAGACTAAGGATGATTTTATATTGGTGGATTAGGCTACACTTTGCTACTACAAGATGAATGAACAAAAGCATTGTACGTTCAGACCTTTGGAGTAAGCCTAGACTCCTAGATTTTAAGACATTACAGCTATGGTTCATTTGCTATAGATACTTAGTTAAGAATTTGAAATTATACAGTGGATTTTTTTTTTATGTCAAAAAGAAAAGTTTACCTATCACAATTTAAAGAGAAGATGGTTGTAGGAAAAACTACATTTTAATCAGAAAACATATCATGCTTTCATTGTTATTTTAAGGTAATAAAACCTTTAAATTCTAACTTAAAAATTATCATCTGAATTCTTGTTTTTCATTTTAAATAAAATTATGCTATTACCAGTATATTAATGATAAAAATAAGGTCATTATTTAAAAAATGTATTTACATTATACTTTTGCTGTATATGTTGTCAGAAAAATAAAAATCATCACTTGGCTATTTTCCAAATCAAAGAAGTTTTTTTTTTTTTTTAATAGCTAATGGTCATAACTTTCCAGATAAATGTTGAAGACTCGTGTTTAATAAAAATGTTTTTATCTATCACAATTTGGTACTAGAGCAAGTAAAGAATTAATGGCAGAATATCTTGTCTATTTCGGTGGGGGGAGCACAAAGTACAGCACAGTGTTTCATGCCTAGTGTTTTTAATAGTGAATTAAAATGCACATGTTTTTGCTTTGTCATCTCTTTGGCTAAATTCCTAAGACTAATGTCACATTCTGTCATCTCTATGCTGTCTCCATTCCCCATATCATTGAAAAATATTCTCTAATCTGCTCCAGCTAGGGGAACAAGACTCCATTCTGTAAAGGCAAATCACGTCCCACTTCTTTTAATGATATGACTTCCAGTCATCCCTCTAAAGAAACTCACATTTCACTGCCTTCAGCTGTGAGTTACATTCATATCATCTTTATTTTCCTAGGTAGGTGGAGAGTCCTTTGAAAGCAGAAGCTGTGTGTTTTATTTTCTTGCATTCTGAACAGCTTATATCATTGCCTCAAACACATCAGACAGTGCCTTGAAGACTGAATGGCAAGGGGGGAAAAAAAAAACAAAAACTAACTTAAGAGCTGACTATAGAATTTCTTTTAGAAGAAAACATTCTAAAAAAGAGAGTAAGAATGGTGGTGAATAGTAATACAGTGTAAGATTGGAGAAGAACATGCTGGACAGACCAGTGTGAAGTGTCAGGGGTGGGGATAAGGCTGAGTGTGTGTGTGTGCATGCGTGTGTGTGGGTGTGTGTGTGTGTATTTCAGGTGTTTTTCTATATTTTTAACTCTATGCAATACATGAGTACATTCTTACTGAAAATATTCAAAGTGTGTTGAAAAACATATCTTAAAAAGTATATTTTCTAACATATTAAATTATTACTTTTCCATGTGAATATATGTGGCACTTAAATCATTTCTATTTGATATTTAATCATATTGTTTTTTTTATATTGTTTTATATTGTTTTTTTATATTGTTTGTTTTATATTGTTTTTACTTTTCCAGAAATTTATTTTTATCTTATTCATTTGGCTGTTGTAGTTGCAAATATTTTATCAATAGGATTTTACTATGATTGACAAATAGTTTTTATATTTTCTGAGGTATTTAGCATTTTAAAATACCCTTCCTTAACTGTCACATGAACATTATCTTAGATAGGAAGAGATGTATTTGATTGTAGTTCTCTTTTTGAAATGTTATTAAAAGAAAGTCCATGAACTATTAGCTTGTAATTTTGCAAATGAATACTTCAGCATCATTTAATCTATTTACAATTTAAATTCATTTTCTGGAAATTTGTAAAATTATTTCTTATCTATTAAGTTAGGGAATTTCTCTGGGATTATATACATAATTTTTTAATCTTAAACTGATACATTCCTTCATGCATGTTCCTTCAGATATTTCATTGTCATTTTCCATGTATTTATTTATTTAATTCTTAGTTATTTTTAATGCACCCTTTAAAACATGCAGCATTTCGTACATGATCTCAAATTCTTTATATTTTGATCCCTCTTCATAAAAATGAAATAGGAATAAGGGTCTCTCTGTCTCCATTTGATGAAAGAGGAAACTGAGGCACACAGCACAAGAATATGGCTATGGCCTCACACATAATTATTTAGCAGAAGAAGCAGTTTTCAAATTGAGGCAACCTGTTTCCTGAGTAGAGCTCTGAAACATTCTTCTATGTTGCTTCCTTCACCTTCTTTTTCTTTTTTTAATTTAACAATTTTTAAAAAAATCTAAAATATCCTGTGTCTGGCTCTCTAGTAGGAGTTGAGTGAGTGAGTGAATGTCACTCAGCTGTGTCCAACTGTTTGTGACCCCATGGACTGTAACCTGCTTGGCTCCTTCTGTCCACGGAATGTCTCCAGGCAAGAACACTGGAGTGGGCAGCCATTCCCTTCTCAAAGGGATCTTGCTGACCCAGGGATCAAACCCAGGTCTCCTGTATTGCAGTTAGGAATAACAGTAACAAATAAGTCAGACAAAAATCCCTGCCTTCACAGAACTTATCATCTAAATGGGGAGAGCTCACATGTTGGAAGTAGTACAATGAAGGAGGTGCAGGGTATCAAACAACCACAGGTGTCATTTAAAGACATGAATCTGCTTTGGCATCCCTGTTGGGTGTTGAATGTTGGATGATGAATGTGCTGGCCAACTTGCTCTTTGGGGCATTGAATTTTTGCAGAGTTATGATTCTGAGTATGGATGGAGAAAGTGTTCCCAAGACTTTGACAAAAAAAAGGGGAAGTGACTGGAGGTAAGTTGATGATAGGAGACATAGCAAAATGCCACAAGGCTCAAAGGACTAGAGAGAAGGTCCCCAAGGACACTGACTCCACTGATACTGCTGAAAACTAAATTAGTAAAAAGGAATCAGCAACTGCCCAAGAGAACCTGACCCTACTCTATCCCATTTCAATGTGTGTTTGCCTCTGTCCTTCCACCTGCACGACCCTGCAGTGTTCTGTAATCATCCACTTAGGGAGATCCTTCAAGCTGATTCCCAGGGATTGCTCCAATAGGGTAAGATTTATTGGGTACAATTGGGTCAGTACCTAAACTTTCTTGGACCACTGCCTCGGAGGTGATTTTCAGGATCTATTCAGAGGTTTAATTTATTTAGCAGTATATGTGATCCCAGTAAAGAGTTGTTTTGTTTTTTAATATGAGTTTGACATAATTTTTAAGCTATAATTTCCTTCATCTGTTATCCATTTCAGATATCTGCTAAGCTGGGCTGCTCTTTCCCTGCACTCTGTTTACCTTTAGTAAAAGTTTGTGCTTTGAGTACATAACAGGCATAGGGGAGTAGCAGGGAAAACAAGAGCCAGAGAAATAGGAGAAAACTGGTTAAATTGGTGAATGGCACAAAGAGTAACAATGTTGTATGATCTACTCTCATAATCCTCAGAATTTGCACAGAGATTCTTGGTTTTTCTCAGTACATAAGATGGGATTCTGAACCAGTTTTAATTATATTTTTAAGAACAAATATCTGTCCAATATTAATGAATAACCAGGCTGCCAGCATCTTAATGATAATTAGATTATTAATGAACTGTGTCCTTTCTTCTAAGACCTGTTTATATCCCAACTCTTTAATGAAACTAGCCAAATGGTTCTTGTGATATAATACACAGTCTGGATAAAATAGTAGTTTTTGACTAACCGATAACTAAGAAAAACCTGAAATCTTCAAGGAAATGTCTGTTTAATGACAATAGAGAGTTGCTGAGGCAAAGTAAGTAGAGGGATGAGATGCTTGAGAGGGCAAAAATGGGTAGAGTTGAACTGTGGATTACAATGTATTTGATTATACCAGGAGCTAACAAGAGGCTGCGGAGAAGACAATGGCAAGCCACTCCAGTACTCTTGCCTAGAAAATCCCACGGACGGAGGAGCCTGGTAGGCTGCAGTCCATGGGGTCGCGAAGAGTCGGATATGACTGAGCGACTTCTCTTTCACTTATCACTTTCACACATTGAAGAAGGAAATGGCAACCCACTCCAGTGTTCTTGCCTGGAGAATCCCAGGGACAGGGGAGCCTGGTGGGCTGCTGTCTATGGGGTTGCACAGAGTTGGACACGACTGAAGTGACTTAGCAGCAGCAGCAGCAACAAGAGGCTGGGATACCAAGCTAGGTACAGAGAAAAAAGAACTTTTAGAAATCTCCTGGGATTTAAAAAAAAAAAAAAAAAGAAGTCTCCTGGGCACACAGTCATACTGAAAATTGAGAAGTCTTAATGTGGCTGATTCTCCCTAAAGACATTTGTTAAATTGAAAATTTAAATTGAAAGTTTAGTAGAGATTTAAAACTCTAAGTGGATATTGTAAAGTAAAAAATAAATAAATAAATAAAACTCAGTAAACTACAAAAAAAAAAAAAAACTGTAAGTGGAAAAGCAGAAAGAAGAGGCTTATTATTTTTATACCCCACCATCTCTTCCTGTTGAACAATGATTAAGGAAGGGGACCAGGGTGAAGGCCCCAGTAAACAAAGAATCTTAGTTGAAAGCCATAGAGGGTCATGCCTTAGGGATGAGAATAAATCAGAGACAGACTGAATGTAAAGAAAACTGCCTATTAGCCTTGACTTAGTTCAACCCTGATTGGATTAATGTACATTGCATCAATTCCTTCACTCAGTCATGTCCGACTTTTTGCGACCCCATGGACTGCAGCACTTCAGGCCTCCCTGTCCATCACCAACTCCCAGAACCTATCCACCTCATGTCCACTGAGTCAGTGATGCCATCAAATCTCTGTCGTCCCCTTTGCCTCCTGCCTTCAAACTTTCCCAGCATCAAGGTCTTTTCCAAAGAGTCAGCTCTTCTCATAAGGCGGCCAAAGCATTGGAGTTTCAGATTCAACATCAGTCTTTCCAATGAATACTCAGGACTGATCTCCTTTAGGATGGACTGTTTGGATCTCAATGCAGTCCAAGGGACAGTCAAGAGTCTTCTCCAACACCACAGTTCAAAAGCATCAATTCTTTAGCGCTCAGCTTTCTTTATAGTCTAACTCTCACATCCATACATGACTACTGGAAAAACCATAGCCTTGACTAGACGGACCTTTGTTGGCAAAGCAGTTTCTCTGCTTTTTTAATATGCTGTCTAGGTTGATCATAACTTTTCTCCCAAGGAGTAAGAATCTTTTAATTTCATTGCTGCAGTCACCATCTGCAGTGATTTTGGAGCCCAAAAAAATTAATGCTGCCAGTATTTCCACTGTTTCTCCATCCATTTGCCATGAAGTGATGGGACTGGATGCCATGATCTTCGTTTTCTGAATGTTGATCTGTAAGCCAACTTTTTCACTCTTCTCTTTCACTTTCATCAAGAGGCTCTTTAGTTCTTCTTTGCTTTCTGCCATCAGGGTGGTGTCATCTGCATATCTGAGGTTACTGATATTTCTCCTGGCAATCTTGATTCCAGCTCATGCTTCATCTAGTCCAGCGTTTCTCATGATGTACTCTGCATAGAAATTAAATAAGCATGGTGATAATATACAGCCTTGATGTACTCCTTTCCTATTTGGAACCAGTCTGTCATTCCATGTTCAGTTCTAACTGTTGCTTCTTGCCCTGCATACAGATTTCTCAAGAGTCAGGTCAGGTTGTCTGGTATTCCCATCTCTTTCAGAATTTTCCACAGTTTATTGTGATCCACACAGTCTATTGTGATCTACACAGTCAACGACTTTGGCAGAGTCAATAAAGCAGAAACAGATGTTTTTTCTAGAACTCCCTTCCTTTTTCGATGATTCAGTGGATGTTGGCAATTTGATCTCTGGTTCCTCTGCCTTTTATAAATCCAGCTTGGACATCTGGAAGTTCACAGTTCATATACTGTTGAAGCCTGGCTTGGAGAATTTTGAACATTACTTTACTAGTGTGTGAGATGAGTGCAATTGTGTTGTAGTTTGAGCATTCTTTGGCATTGACTATCTTTGAGACTGGAATGAAAACTGACCTTTTCCAGTACTGTGGCCACTGCCAAGTTTTCCAAATATGCTGGCATATTGAGTGCAGCACTTTCACAGCATCATCTTTCAGGATTTGAAATAGTTCAACTGCAATTCCATCACCTCCACTAGCTTTGTTCATAGTGATACTTCTTAAGGCCCACTTGACTTCACATTCCAGCATGTCTGGCTTTAGGTGAGTGATCACACCATCGTGATTATCTGGGTCATGAAGAACTTTTTTGTACAGTTCTTCTGTGTGTTATTGCCACCTCTTCTTAATATCTTCTGCTACTGTCAGGCCCATACCATTTCTGTCCTTTATTAAGCACATCTTGGCATGGAATATTCCTTTAGTTCTCTAATTTTCTTGAAGAGATATCTAGTCTTTCCCATTCTGTTGTTTTACTCTATTTCTTTGCATTGATCACTGAGGAATGCTTTCTTATCTCTCCTTGTTATTCTTTGGAAATCTGCATTCAAATGAGCATATTTTTCTTTTTCTCCTTTGCTTTTGGCTTCTCTTCTTTTCACAGCTACTTCAGACAACCATTCTGCATTTTTGCATTTCTTTTTCTTGGGGATGGTCTTGCTCCCTGTCTCCTGTACTGTGTCACGAACCACTGTCCATAGTTCATCAGGCACTCTGTCTATCAGATCTAGTCCCTTTAATCTATTTCTCACCTCCACTGTATAATTGTAAGGGATTTGTTTTAGGTTATACCTGAAAGGTCTAGTGGTTTTCTGCACTTTCTTCAATTTAAGTCTGAATTTGGCAATAAGAAGTTCATGATCTGAGCTACAGTCAGCTCCCAGTCTTGTTTTGCTGACTGTATAGGGCTTCTCCCTCTTTGGCTGCAAAGAATACAACCAATCTGATTTTGGTGTTGTTCATCTGGTTATGTCCATGTGTAGAGTCTTCTCTTATGTTGTTGGAAGAGGTTGTTTACTATGACCAGTGCATTCTCTTGGCAAAATTCTATTAGCGTTTGTCCTGCTTTATTCAGTACTTGAAGGCCAAATTCATCTGTTACTCCAGGTGTTTCTTGACTTCCTACTTTTGCATTCCAATCCCATATAATGAAAAGGACATCTTTCTTGGGTTTTAATTCTAGAAGGTCTTGTAGGTCTTCATGGAACCTTTCAACTTGAGCTTCTTCAGCATTACTGGTTGGGGCATAAACGGATTGCCATGATATTGAATGATTTGCCTTGGAATGAATATAGATCATTTTGTCATTTTTGAGACTGCATCCAAGTACTGAATTTTGGACTCTCTTGTTGATCATGATGGCTACTCCATTTCTTCTAAGGGATTCCTGCCCACAGTAACAGATATAATATAACAGATATAATATAATATAACTCATCTGAGTTAAATTCACCCATTCCAGTCCATCTTAGTTTGCAGATTCCTAAAATGTCTATGTTCACTCTTGCCATCTCCTGTTTGACCACTTCCAATTTGCCTTGATTCATGGACCTAACAATCCAGGTTCCTATGCAAGATTGCTTTTTACAGCATCAGACCTTGCTTCTATTACCAGTCACATCAACAACTGGGTGTTGCTTTTGCTTTGACTCCATCTATTTATTCTTTTTTGGAGTCATTTCTCCACTGATCTCCAGTAGCAAATTGGGCACCTAATGAACCGGGGAATTCATCTTTCAGTGTCCTATCTTTTTTCCTTTTCATATGGTTCATGGGGTTCTTAAGGCAAGAATACTGAAGTGGTTTGCCATTCCCTTCTCCAGTGGACCACATTTTGTCAGAACTCTCCACCATGACCTGCCCATCTTAGGTGGCCCTACATGACATAGCTCATAGTTTCACTGAGTTAGACAAGGCTGTGGTCCATGTGATTAAATTAGTTAGTTCTCCGTTATTGTGCTTTTCAGTCTGTCTGCCCTCTGATAGAGAATGATAAGAGGCTTATGGAGCAGCAAGCAGTAGCTGCGAGGCGCTGGACAGCCCCTGTGGAGATACCCCATGTCCAAAGTCAGAGAAACCCCAGTAAGAAGGTAGGCACTGGAGTGGCTGTGAGGAGATACCCCATGTCCAAGGGTAAAGGAGAAGCCCCAGCAAGATGGTAGGAGGGGCGAATTCACCTTTAAAATCAAACCCCATTTCCACCAGAGATGCTCAGAAGGTTCAAACAAACTTTGTGAACACCAGGACTGAGAGATCCCCACAGGGACTGAGACAGAACTGTGTTTGAGTGTCTCCTATGGGTGTATGGGTTGTTGGAGGTATGGTCTGCTGCAGGGCCAGAGGCCCTGGGTGCAGCAGGCTTGGGTATGGCATAAGCCCTCTTGGAGGAGGTTGCCATTACCCCACCATAGAGCTCCCAGTATTTACACAGGCCTGCGAAATAGACTCTCGGCGGGCAAAACAGAACCTTGTGCACCAGGACCCAGAAGAAAGGAGCAGTGACCCCACAGGAGACTGCCCCGGACTTGCCTGTGGGTGTCCAGGAGTCTCCGGGGGAGGCGTGGGTCAGTGGTGGCCTGCTGCAGGATTGGGGGCACTGAGTGTAGCAGTACATGCATGGGATCTTTTGAGGGAGGTCACCATTATCTTCATTACCTCCACCATAGTTTGGCCCCAGGTAAATAGCAGGGAGGAAACACAGCTCCACCCAGCAACAGGAAATTAGATTAACGATTTACTGAGCATGGCCCAATCAGAACAAGACCCAGTTTCTCCCTCAGTCAGTCTCTCCCACCAGGAAGCTTCCATAAGCCTCTTATGTACAGGCATGCCCCCTTTAATCTTGCTTTGCTTTACTGTGTTTTACAGACACTGTGTTTGTTTAAAAAATTGAAGTTTTTCAACAACTTGTGTCACACAAGTCTATTGGCACTATTTTTCCAACAGCCTTTGCTCACTTCCGGTCTCTGTGTCACATTTGAGTAATTCTCACAATATTTCAAACTTTTTCATTATTAGTATATTTGTTATGGTGATCTGTGATCAGGGGTCTTTGATGTTACTATTGCAAAAAATAGTATGACTCACTAATTACTCAGATGGTGATTATTGCTTTTAGCAATAAAATATTTTAATTAAATTATGCATATTTTTAGACCTAACATTATTTCATACTTAACAGATTAAAATGTACACACCACTTTTATATGCATTGGAAAAAATCATGGGACTCATTTTATTATAATTGATTTATTATGGTGGATAGGAACTAAACCCATGATGTCTCTGTGGTTCACCAGTAATAATGTCCCTCTCTAATTGTTCATCCAATAAAATGACAAACTCTCTCTGAAGAAATTTATTACCATTTCACATTCTTCCAGGCAGGAATATTATTAAGTTATCTGGCTTATCTTGCAGTTCAGCTTTCATTGTGGTCAAGGGCAGAGGCCGAGAGTTTCTCAAGCTCTCTCTTTATGGATGAATTTAAAACATAAGAGCAGGAATTTAAAGTTGAGGAAAAGGAAAAAATAAAACAAACAAGTCCAAGGTATCAGTTACTGAAATCATCCAAAAATCTCTAGAACAAAGGGAAATGGGGGAGTTGGCTTTTCACCTACCAGCGGCTGGCAACCTGTTTAGTCAAGACTTCCATCTTTGAAATGGGTGCCTCTTTGAAGTGGATTCTATCAATCAATCAAATTTTAGTCAGTTGCATTCCAAAAAGAAATTTAAAAAAAGAAAGAAAAGCCAGCAGTCAGGGCTCATATTGCCTTCATATTTTTACAATTGAAGAAGGAAATGGCAAGCCACTCTAGTACTCTTGCCTGGAGAATCCCATGGACAGAGGAGTCTGGCGGGCTATAGTCCATGGGGTCCCAAAGAGTCTGACAGGACTAGGGGGCTAAAACTTTCACTTTAGAGGAAATAAGGGATTATTCCTTGAGTCACATTTTGCTCAAGGCAGCAAGAGTCGTATCAAGGCAAATACATCCGTTCAAAAAGAAAGTGATCCAAATACTTACTGCTTTAGTTGGCAGCCATTTCTTACATACATAAATAGAGATGTAAATCTTTACCATCTTATAATATTTCAATACCTAGAGGGATATGTCCTCTTTCTCCTTCCTTTAACTTTATACTTCCTTCATCTTCCTTTACTACAGTTTTGCTTTTTCTCAGCCCATTACTGTTTGCATTTTATTCACAGATTATTAATTTCAGGTTATGATAAAAATTACACTTGTGTATGTTAATTGCTCAGTAGTGTCTGACTCTTTGAGATCCCATAGACTGTAGTTCACCAGGCTCTTCTGTCCATGGAGTTCTCCATGAAGAATACTGGAGTGGGTGGCCATAGCTTTCTCTGGGGATCTTCCTGGCCGAGGGATGGAACCTGTGACTCCTGCATTCCAGGCAGACTGTGTACCTTCTGAGCCACGATGGAAGCCCCAGTTAAATTCAGTTTATGATAAGCTCAGTCAGTGTAGAATCTGTCTGCAATGGAGGAGACAGATTCAATCCCTGGGTCAGGGAATATACCCTGGAGAAGGAAATGGCAAACCACTCCAGTATTCTTGCCTTGAAAATCCCATGGACGCAGAAGCCTGGCAGGGTAGCCTGTAGAGTCCATGGGATGCAAGAGTCAGACATGACCTAGCGACTAAAACACTACTATATTTAATTTTCACATTAACATGGTAATTCTAGTGTTTTGATTTACTAATTGCATAAATACATTATTTTGCTGCTTTTTAAAAAAATATTTTCAGTAGCACTGCTTTTGATAATGGTGAACTTGGTCATTATTTATTGGACATTTTTCCTCATGATCTGAGAAAATTTTGTTAATTTGTTTGACTTGTTTTTATCATTTTAAATTTACCAATGCTATTTATTCATATTTTTCATATAAGAAATCTAGACATTTGGGGCATTTATTTATGTTCCAAAATTTGTCATCAAGTCTTATTGTTTCTTAAGATGTTTCTGTGTTTGACTTTTCACAGAGGCAATTGCATCTCATTTGTTAACAATGATAATCTTGTGTTTTGTTTCTATTTATTATTGTTCTTTTGTTTTTGATTTATTTTTCTGGACTGAGAGGAACACTCAGTACAATGCTGATTAGCTAATTTCAATTAGTAGTGAGTGGTTGAAAGTATCCTAAGACGGAAATAACTGCCAGTTGAATGAACTCATAAGAAACTGCTAACTCTTAGAAATGCAAGGTAAATAAAGGAATGTGCTTTAAGAAAATAAGTTTGTGATTTGTTGTATTCTTCAGTTCAGTTCAGTCGCTCAGTCATGTCCGACTCTTTGTGACCCCATGAATCGCAGCACGCCAGGCCTCCCTGTCCATCAACAATTCCCCAGAGTTTACCCAAACTCATGTTCATCGAGTCCGTGATGCCATCCAGCCATCTCATCCTCTATCGTCCCCTTCTCCTCCTGCCCGCAATCCCTCCCAGCATCAGAGTCTTTTCCAATGAGTTAACTCTTCACATGAGGTGGCCAAAGTACTGGAGTTTCAGCTTCTTCTTCCAAAGAACACCCAGGACTGATATCCTTTAGAATGGACTGGTTGGATCTCCTTGCAGTCCAAAGAACTCTCAAGAGTCTTCTCCAACACCACAGTTCAAAAGCATCAATTATTTGGTGCTCAGCTTTCTTCACAGTCTAACTCTCACATCCATACATGACCGACCACTGGAAAAACCATAGCCTTGACTAGACGGAACTTTTTTGGCAAAGTAATGTCTCTGCTTTTGAATATGACGCTTACTTTCCTTCCAAGGAGAAAGTGTCTTTTAATTTCACGGCTGCAATCACCATCTGCAGTGATTTTTGGAGCCCCCCCAAATAAAGTCTGACACTGTTTCCACTGTTTCTCCATCTATTTCCCATGAAATGATGGGACCAGATGCCATGATCTTAGTTTTCTGAATGTTGAGCTTTAAACCAACTTTTTCACTCAGCAATAGCTAAATATTCTACCTTTTTATATAAACTTCCAATCACATTTTGAATTTGATATATCTTTTGTAAGCAGCATATAACACTATATTTTAAAAATAAAATATCTTTAAGAATGATATTTAATCTGAGTGTGACTATCATATATTTAAACTACTTTCTACACAAAATATTGTCATTGTGTCTATTTGAATGTTTTATTCTACTTTCTGGCCTCTGTTCTATTGATAAAATAAGATTTACCTTTTTTAAAAATTGCTTTGCTTTGGAAATTATAAATTCTTATTCTATTAATTTAGTGTTAACTCTTCAAATTTCTTTATGTTAGAAATCCAGTATCAATTATAAGCCTTTTTGGTCTATTATTTCTTGCAGAGATCATGAAGGCAAAGATTAATATAATATTTGTCAAAACATCAGTAGCTAAAAATAAAAATTTTATTTTTTTATACACTGGAAAATGATTTTACTTACTGTCTTCCCTTAATTCCTGATTGTTTACCACTGTTAACTAAATATAGAAAAGGTTGACAATGGAAATTTTTTTCCTTTAGCAATTTGATTATATAATTGCTATCATTTCTGTCAAATAGTTTTTCTAACAGGAATCTACTTTAGAGCTGAGCAAATTATTATTACTTTTAATGTATCCTCCCTTTTATTTTGATTAATATTTTTTATCTTTATTTTTGAGATTTAACACTTTTAAACTGGCATATTTAAGTATAGAATTGAATTTCTACTTCTTTTTGTTATTCATGTTCATCATGAGGGTCTACATATTTTTAACTTTAAAAAACTGCTGTACAATTTAATCTATCTATATATTGCTTGTTGATGTAATTTATTCCTAATTCTTCTGAATATATTATATTCCATATCTAAGTGTTCTCACAATATTTAAAAATTTTGACCTATCTGAACTTTGCTTGAATTAATGGAATTCCATCTGGCTTGTTAAATCTCTCTTTGTGTCCAGTCTAAAAGTAATGCTATTAATTTTTTTCCTATTGTTCTTTCTTTTGGTCTGTGTGTGTGTTTGTATATATACATATATATTTACACATCATTAAAATTTAAATATATGGATAATGTATATATGCTTAGTGTGTGTATATATATATATATCTAAATATAAATTTATAAATATAGCTTTTATACATTTTATATATTTAATACCTATATTTTAATATATATCGTATGTATACATGATATATTGGAGAAGGAAATGGCAGCCAACTCTTGTTTTCTTGCCTGGAGAATCCCATGGACAGAGGAGCTGGATGGTCTATAGTCCATGGGGTTGTAAGAATCAGACATATCTTAGCAACTGAGCATGCATGTATGCATACATGATATATACATGTGCATAGTATATATAAAACAAGAGTTTAACATCTACTTATAGGTTTATACAGTTATGTATATAACACTAAATATATATTTTCATATAACTTTATATACTTTTTTAACTATGAGAAAACTATAGCTTTATTTTGATAAATATTTTGAAATTATATTTATGCAAACATTTAATTTCATTGTCTCATTTCATATAACTTCTTAGTCTTTTTCAAAAGATGTCACTTTTTAAAAATTTTTAAAATGCTAAACATTAAAAACATTAATATTCACTTTTTTCTGTTCATTTATATATTTTGCATTATTCAGAGTTAATTCATTTTCTCATTATCTTATTATCTATTGACTATCTTAATATTTTGATTTTTCAGGCTTATCAATATAATGTATTTCTCTTTGTCTAACTTTGGAAACAGCTTTTTCTCTGCAATAAATCTTGGCCATAAACAGTTTTGGAGATGCCACTAAACTGATGACTTTCTGATCACTCATCCTGGCTTGGAGGCTCTGTCTGCTTTCTGTTGTTCCTCTCTGTTATAAACAGTGGGCACAGAAAATAATGCTATTAATTTTTTCTTCTAGATTTTTCTGTGTTTTGATGGCATGTAAATGTCTACTAACTCACAGAATGCAATGCTCAAGCTGTAGGCTTAGATTTGGCAACTCTTACTTTCTTTGTTTTTGTTCTGGTTGATGTCCTGAGAGCTGTTTATACACCCATGAATACATATGTGTGTGTGTGTGTATATATATATATATATATTCATTTTGGTATGGGTATTCCAAGACTCTTAGAGTCCCTTGGACTGCCAGGAGATCAAATCAGTAAATCCTAAGGGAAGTCAACCCTGAATATTCATTGGAAGAACTGTCACTGAAGCTGAAGCTCCAATGCTTTGGACATATGATGCAAACAGCTGACTCATTGGAAAAGATCTAGTGCTGGGAAAGTTTGAGGGCAAGAGGAGAAGGGGAGACAGAGGATGAGATGGTTAGAGAGCATCACCTACTCAATGCACATGAAACTGAGCAAATTCCAGGACATAGTGGAGGACAGAGGAGCCTGACAGGCTACAGTCCATAGGTCACAAAGAGTTGGACATGACTTAGCTACTGTTCTGTCCGACTCTTTGTGACCCCATGGACTATACAGTCCATGAAATTCTCCAGGCCGGAACACTGGAGTTAATAGCTGTTCCTTTCTCCAGGGGATCTCCCCAATGCAGGGATCGGACCCAGGTCTCCCACATTGCAAGTGGATTCTTTACCAGCTGAGCCACAAGGAAAGCCCACAATAAACCCCATATTAAACTTCATCTTTATAAATTATTATCCATAACTGCTTTCTGTTTGGAGAAAAAGCCATCTTGACTGTAATCCTCTTACACACTGTCATTCATTCCCCAACGCTACAAAGTAAATAATTCAAACCACAACTTAATGGATTTAAGAATAGGTTGAGAGAATTTAGGTGGTTTGTCTTATCTAGCATAAAAAAAACTGTTCAAGCACATGTATTTATTGCTGTATTAGCATCCCTTTTTTTTTTTCTTCAGAATCTTGTTGCTTTTTCTGTCCAAAATAAATTATTGGTGCTATTTATAATTTCATAAACTCCCAAATATGTTTAAATAAATTAAATCCATTTAAAAATAAGTTAAAACATTTTTACCCCTACACAACTGTCTGTAGGTATCACATACTTGATATAGTATAGATGATTTAAAACATTCATATACATGGTTAAAATAAATTTTAAAACATTTACATCGGCATTATAAACATTTCAAAAGCATATATATATTTGAGTGTGATTTCTTCAGTTTGAGTTACTAGAACTGATAACATTGTTAAATAACGGAACTGTGGCCTTTTGAATATATCCATTAATTAAAATGAAAAATGTCAGATGTAATAATCTTGAGTAAAGGACTTTTAGTCACTAATGTGGGTTTAAACAAGTAATACTCTCTTATTTTTCTAAAATACTTTGGGAGTTATTTATATTAAATAGCTTGATTATAACACATCATTAAATCTAAGTCAATTTTTTTTATATCATCACATTAAAATTACTTTTAAAATGTATAATAAAATCTTATTGGAATGGAAAAATTCAACTGAAATATATATATGCTTTCTAAATATGGGTTTCTAAATATGGTAGATTTCAATCTACTAAGGCAGAAAGTTGAATGTTCTCTAAATATGCAATTATTTGAATATGGACAATATGCATTTATTTTTACATATTTAGCATAGTTAATTGTAATAAATACATTTGGGATTTTTGGGTGAGATGTACATATGTAAACAAATATACAATAGTCAATTAATATGATTTGTCATACACAAACATGGATAAATATGTATTGCCATAAGTAGAGCTGACCACAGGGATATTTTAAATGAGAACAACAAACAAGTTTGGTATTTTTGGATGAATTTTGCAACAGCCACATGCACAATTTAGTACCTCTATTATAATAATTTAAAGAAGCTTGGGATAATGAGTTAACTGTTCACTGGGTTGTCAGGGATTTCTTCTGAATTTGAAAATGCTCCATGAGGAGTACAGAGAAGAAGTCAACTGTTTACTCCAAAATGTATGTGTCATTGTTTCTTTCACGGGATTCAGAGGCTATTGTTAAGTCTTAAATAATAGCATATTCAGATAAATGTGATCAAAAACATTTATGACAAGAAAGTTGATGCCAATCAGAACACTGTACATATTGAATAACTTGCTGCTTCCCTTCCATACAGAAGAATAGATTTTATCCAACAAGGGATTCTAAATCTTGGTAAATCTTCTCTAGTTATTACAGGGTGTTATTTTTCCTCCACACAGTAGATAAGGTTAAACAAAAATAATTCAAAAATTCCACAATGCTCTGTAATTATGCATATGTATCTACCCATATTTTAGAAAAATATTCATAATAACAAGAGGAAATATAATTTGTACATAACATCCTGATAGCCTGGCTAATGCAAGATGATTTCAAACATCGCATTTCCTTTCCTAAATCTCCCTAGGACATATTTTTCATTTTTCCTAATTTAAATTTTTTCTATCTCCTAGCAGTTATAGCAGCTCTCATAAACATGTTTGTCAGCTAAGATTTCTCTTAAAATTTGCCCAAGAGCATATTACATGTACGTTTCTGGTTTAAAGGGATGCTTTTGAATAAACTCAATGGAAGTTATTTGTACATATGGCTCAATTTTAAATACAAGCTATTCACAGATCATAACACATTAACGTCAAACTAACTTTGAATGTTGATTTGCAAGCTGTTCATGGGTATATCAGAATCAAGCAAAGCTGCTCAGTCCTACTCCATATCAAGTCAAAGCAGATATCAAAAAGATCAAAAAATATATGAATGCATGTTCACCTTCATTATCTTTCAGAGTGAAGTTTGGGTTTATAGACAGATGTTCATCAAGAAAGAAGTTAAACCTTGGTCCATTAGCAAAATCGTCTTTATCAGTGGCACTGATGGTATGAATAACCTAAAGAAAAAACAAAATTAAGAGTAAATTTAATTTAGCTCTTTCCTTGATTTCAATTATAACATTTCAATATCCAACTTGAGTGTTTTCAAATGCTTATTCTAATGACAGAATTAACTAATTTGCTCTCCATTGCATTAGACTTTAAGAAATGTAGTATGGCATACCTTACAATCATTCACAATTTTTTTTTTCCAGAATGGCACAAATACTTAATGTGTATGTGTGTGTGTGTGTGTGTGTTTTCCTTTATTATCCACAGTATCTTGAGGCCAATTAGTTGTAAGGTTTTGTGTGAACACCTGTTTGGGGAGACATGAAGTATTGTTTGTAAAAATACAAATATCCCAGTGTTGATGTAGAACAGCCTTTCAGTACATTTTGGGCTCAGTCAGAAAACACAAAGGCACTAGAGTCATAATTTTTGTTTCAGGAGACCTCTGAGATCATGATCTAGACCCTGAATTTTAGAGAGGAAGACTCTGAGTCCAAAAAGGAATGTGATGTGCCTCAAATCTGTAAAATAGTGACAGAAGTAAAACTAAATCACGCAGAGCTTTATGATATATTTTTCATCCTGGTGTTTGAGAGAAAGCAATGCCAAAATTTGGACTTCATGTACTTTAAGAACAGAGAAAGTTAGAATACATAAATTAAATATTCCAGGTAGCTTAAGAGCAATACACACATTCCAATATTTATACTCATCACAATCTTTAAAAACAATATTTGAAACGAATAAGATAATATTTTCCCTTTGAAAAAAAAATGGTATCCTAAAGCTTAGGTATCCTCTTTACAGTGTTTCTGTAGAGAAACTGAAAACAGACAGAGGTGAAGAAGAGCCAGAAAAATAGCATTTTCTGCATGTGAAATATAGTACATGCATTTCAAAAACTGACATGGTTACTAAGAATATTTTACCCATTTTCATTCACTCCATTTCAATATTTTACAAGTAGAACAAACCACCAGTATGCATCAGAGTTAAAAGATAAATTCCTCTCCAAGTACTAAGCCCATTAGTTTGCAAGGGAGAAGTGAAGAAATAGCGAAGTAGTGAGAATGAGTGGTCAGGGCAAGTAGGACCAGAAGGGGATGTGCTTTCATGAAGTGAACGTGAAGAAAGGGCCTCAAGATACAGACGTGATTAACTTCCTCCATATAGTCCCTCGGAGAAGGCAATGGCACCCCACTCCAGTGTTCTTGCCTGGAGAATCCCAGGGATGGGGGAGCCTGGTGGGCTGCCTTCTATGGGGTCGCACAGAGTCGGACACGACTGAAGCGACTTAGCAGCAGCATATAGTCCCAAGGGTCACTCTTTATATTCTTTTCCATCACCACTCAGCCAGTATTCTCTCAGCAAGAGATCCTGGTAAAAGACCCCCAGCCCCTCAAACACACACACACACACACACACACACACACACACACACACACACACATTCTATCCTTCTCTTCATTATTTCACTCCATATTACCATATCATTTATATATGAACTGAACATTTACATAATTGCTGAATTTTTTCTCACTTAAAGTACAACTAGTCTCTGGACAGAATTTTGTTGTTGTTGTTATTGCCTTCTGACTATAAATAGAATAAATTGATGGATAATCAGAAGGAAACTTGATGACTTTTTTCGAGTGCAGGAAAAGTTCTATAGTTTATTGTTGATATTCGGTCCTGTCATGTCTGACTCTTTGCAATTCCACTGACTGTAGCACGCCAGGCTTCCCTGTCCTTCACCATCTCCCAGAGTTGCTCAAACTCATGTTCATTGAGTCAGGAGTGCCATCTCGTCCTCTGTTGCCCTCTTCTCCTCCTGCCCTCAATCTTTTCCAGCATCAGGGTCTTTTTCAATGAATTGGCTCTTTGCATCACGTGGTCAACATATTGGAGCTTCAGTTTAAGCATCAGTCCTTCCAGTGAATGTTCAAGGTTGATTTCCTTTAGGATCGACTAGTTTGATCTCCTTGCTTACCAAGGGGTTCTCAAAAGTCTTATCCAGCACCACAGTTAGAAAACATCAATTATTCCGTGCTCAACCTACTTTATGGTAGAGCTCTCACATCCATACATGACTACTGGAAAAGCCATAGCTTTGACTATATGGACCTTTGTCCACAAAGTAATGTCTCTGTTTTTTTATTTTGTCTCTGCTTTTTAACATGCTGTGTAGGTTTGTCACGGTTTTTCTTCCGAGGAGCAAGCATCTTTTTTACTTTGTAGCTGCCGTTACATTCACTGTTCATACTGATTTTGGAGTCCAAGAAAATAAACTTGGTCACTGTTTCCATTGTTTCCCAATCTATTTGCCATAAAGTGATAGGGCCGAATATCATGATGTTAGATTTTTGAATGTTGAGTTTTAAGTCAGCTTTTTCACTCTTCTCTTTCACCCTCATTAAGAGACTATTCCCTCTTTGCTTTCTGCCATTAGAGTGGTATCATCTGCATGTCTGAATTTACTGGTATTTCTCCTGGCAAGCTTACTTCCTGTTTGTGCTTCATCCAGTCCAGCATTTCACATGTTATATTCTGCATATAGGTTAAATAAGCAGGGTGACAATATACAGCCTTGATGTACTCCTTTTCCAATTTGGAACCAGTCCATTGTTCCATGTCCAGTTCTGTTTCTTCTTGACTGGCATACAGGTTTCTCAGGAGGCAGGTCAGGCGGTCTGGTATTTCCATCTCTTTAAGAATTTTTCACAGTCTGTTGTTATCCACACAGTTAAAGACTTTAGTGTAGTCAAGTTTAATTTAGAATGTGCAGATTCTAAAAACACAATTGCAGTTTCTACACATTAGTTACTTAGTATCAGATGGAAATAAAATATCACATTTTCAGGGATAAGTAAAACAAATACAGTCAACCCTTCATATCCATGGTTCTGAGTCTGTGGACTCAACCACCATGGACTAAAAATGTTTCTTAAAAATTCAGAAACTTCCAAAAAGTGAAACTTGAAACTGCCATGCAGTGGCAACTATTTAAATGGTCTTTATGTTGTAATTACAACTATTTACATGATATTTACATTGTATCATATATTGTAATTACCAGAGATGATTTTAAAATATATAGAAGGATGTGTGAAGTTTATATGCAAATACTACACCACTGATATAAAGGATTTGAGCATTTATGGATTTTGGTATCCCAGGGACAGAAGGGGGATGTTGGAACCAGTTTCCCACAGAAACTGTATAAATTTCTGCAGCCAGCTGTGTAAATTTTTTGAGGGAAGAAATAAATATTTTCCCACCCCTATTTTTCATTCATTGTGATTCTCAAATGGGCAATATTATTTTCTCAATGATACCTCATAATATGCTGACATACTTGCAAGTTTACCTCTTATCTTAGAAAGCAATTTTGGAGGGGGTTGGTAAAGAACAATTAAATTAACTGAGCTATTATATGCTTATTGCTATCACTTCTTTGAAACAATTTTCTCCTTTCAAAGTTAATTTATAATTTATTTTAAATTTTCTTAATATTTTTACAAACATGACCCTATTCAATTTGTTAAACATTGGTATAATTCATATTCTATTATATTTACACTTTTTTTTTGTATTAACTTTAAAATATACATCTTCCCATTTTCTTGCAGGTAATTTCAAATCTCATTTTACCAGAAAGTTCACATAGAGCACATCTGTTTTCCTCAGAAAGGGATCAAGGTCTCATCTACATAATAAATGATAATTTGGTTCACATATTTTGTTTAAGAGTGAACCATACATCTTGAACTTCTGTAGAATTGTTGGACATGCGTCTATACTTAAATATTTTTCCATAATACTTTTGAAAGATGCTTCCAAAAACCTAGTATGTTGGTCTTTTTTTAATCTACCACTCCTAGATATTCTCTTGATGAGAGAAGGCATATTTAATTTCTCTATTGGTTATTTTATTATTAACTTTTTCTCTGTCAATAGGAAATGGGATATTCATTTGTTTCCTTAGACATTTTTTAGAAAACATACTTGAAAGTTAAACATGTTTCTGATTTTTAGGAGATTTACACTTCTGGCAGATATCTAGATAGTTGCTATGTCACTTTTATCAATATTTTCTACACTTTTCTCAGACTTACTGATTTATCTACTCTGTTTAGTTTTTGTGCTCTCTGCTTGTGCAACTGGTTGGTGATGTATGATCCATAAAACTTTATTTTCTGACTCTCATACCTTCTAACGGAGAAGGCAATGGCACCCCACTCCAGTACTCTTGCCTGGAAAATCCCATGGACGGAGGAGTCTGGTAGGCTGCAGTCCATGTGGTCGCTAAGAGTGGGACACGACTGAGCAGCTTCACTTTCTCTTCTCACTTTCATGCATTGGAGAAGGAAATGGCAACCCACTCGTGTTCTTGCCTGGAGAATCCCAGGGACAGGGGAGCCTGATAGGCTGGCGTCTATGGGGTCACACAGAATCGGACACGACTGAAGTGACTTAGCATAGCATAGCATACCTTCTAACTGAACTCAAATGTTTTTTATCACTTGCACATTATGTATTAAGTGTGTAAAGTCTTTAATTACTTTGAAAGACCTGAGATTTACTCTAACAAAAGGAGAAAAACTCAAATTGATGAGTTGTATTTATAAATACTTACTAGAATTTTTTGATAATGCCCATGAATAAGGATACACTTTTGGTAGAAACTAATTAAAACCAATTTTATATTTCTTTTATTAAATGTATCCCCTTATTTGGGCTTCGTTAGTGGTTCAGATGGCGAAAAATCTGCCTGCAATGCAAGGAGACCTAGGTTCAATCCTTGGAGAAGGAAATGGCTAACCACTCCAGTATTCTTTCCTGAATAATTCCATGGACAGAGGAGCCTGGTGGGATATGGTCCATGGGGTCGCAAAGAGGTGGATATGATTGAGCAACAAACACTTCCACTTTCAATCCACTTGTTTAAATATGTTTAAAACATATTAAATCCATTACTTATAGAGTATTTTCTTAGGAAAAATAGTGTCAGAAATTTATACAAATAACATAGTTTTCTATTTGGGAAATGTGCTAACTCCATCTAAGACTTAAATTAAAATGAAGAAAAAATTCTATGGAATGCATTGCATCTTCTTTAAAATTAATTGAATTTGCTCTACAATATGATCTTAAATGATCATTGAAAATAATACCAACTTTTGTTACTTAGTTGAAGTTTAACTTTGACAAGTAGCTGAAGAATTGATGCTTTTGAACTGTGGTGTTGGAGAAGACTCTTGAGAGTCTCTTGGACTGCAAGGAGATCCAACCAGTCCATTCTGAAGGAGATCAGCCCTGGATTTCTTTGGAAGGAGTGATGCTAAAGCTGAAACTCCAGTACTTTGGCCCCCTCATGCAAAGAGTTGACTCATTGGAAAAGACTCTGATGCTGGGAGGGATTGGGGGCAAGAGGAGAAGGGGACCTCAGAGGATGAGATGGCTGGATGGCATCACTGACTCGATGGACGTGAGTCTCAGTGAACTCCGGGAGTTGCTGATGGGCAGGGAGGCCTGGCGTGCTGCGATTCATGGGGTCGCAAAGAGTCGGACAGGACTGAGCAACTGATCTGATCTGATCTGATCTGTACTATTAATAATTGGATATTTTGTGGGCAGAGGTTGGTGTTATGTAGTGAAATATTTTCTTTTATATGTTATGTTTTCTAAGTTTACTTATAAAAAATACAGAGGAAAAATTCAATATGAATAAGACAGAAAGAATTCCCTTTGCTATTTTTCAAACTTCCTAGTTATTGGCACATCTTAAGTATTTTGAATTCACTCTACTTGAGAAGTGATTTAAAATTTCATGCATGCATGATTTTCCTTTAAAATTTTTTCATAAAAACATATGCAAAAGATTTTTTCCAGAGTAGGAAAATATATTAACTCAGAGAAATATATTTTTGAAGTTTATATTGGTACCTGAACCAACCAGAACTCTACTATTACATGTGGTTTGAACCTCTGCTTTCAGAAAAGACCAGTCTCTGTCATAGCCACATGCTGCTATATTTAAATGCACAACATCCATAATAGAAGTGTCTGCAATTCTAAAAGTAATTGTCATAGAAAGAGGAACTGTTGCAATACAAATACGCTTAGGAAAACCTATTTCACAAATCATTATTTGAATAGTTTCCTATTCCAACTCTGCCTCAAAATATACAGTTTCTCCAGAAATGGTATAACACTAAGATTAAATGAGCCAAAATCTGTAAAATTAAGTAACAGAAAGATTAAGACCATTTTTCTCTGTAATGTGTTGCTCATAGAACTGAATGGGTAATGATTTGTTTAAATACAGGTGTAATAAACAATATGTAAACATGATGTTTTTATCCCCTCAATGAAAAATCTAAATTCATTTTGGTAAAAGACTTGGAAAAATCTCAGATACAATAAAGAATATTTTCCTTATAGTGACAACTAAAATCATGTGATACTGTGATAGTAAAGACAGCAATTATATTAAATGTGAATATAGTGCTTAAAGAATGCAAAGTAATCACATAATTTAATTTAAATATATTAGAACATTATCCTTAATGGTGAAAAATTGAAAGCATTTCCCCTAAAGTCAGGAGCAAGACCGGGGTGCCCATTCTCACCACTACTATTCAACATAGTTTTGGAAGTTTTGGCCACAACAATCAGTCAGAAAAAGAAATAAATGGAATCCAGATCGGAAAAGAAGTAAAACTCTCACGGTTTACAGATGACATGATACTCTACATAGAAAATCCTAAAGATTCCACCAGAAAATTACTAGAGCTAGTCAATGAATATAGTAAAATCAATGAATATAATATTTGCAGGATATAAAATTAACAAAGAAATCTCTTGCATTCCTATACACTAACAATGAGAAAACAGAAAGATAAATTAGGGAAACAATTCCATTCACCACTGCAATGAAAAGAATAAAATACTTAGGAATATATCTACCTAAAGAAAAAAGACTTATATATATAGAAAACTAAAACAATGATGAAAGAAATCAAAGAGGACACAAATAGATGGAGAAATATACCATGTTCATGGATTGGAAGAATCAATATAGTGAAAATGGGTATACTACCCAAAGCAATCTATAGATGCAATGCAATCCTTATCAAGCTACCAATGGTATTTTTCACAGAACTAGAACAAATAATCTCACAATTTGTATGGAAATACAAAAAAACTCAAATAGCCAAAGCAATCTTGAGAAAGAAGAATGAAACTGGAGGAATCAACCTGGTGGAATTCAAGCTCTACTACAAAACCACAGTCATCAAGACAGTATGGTACTGGCACAAAGACAGAAGTATAGATCAGTGGAACAAAATAGAAAGCCAGACATAAATCCACACACCTATGGACACCTTATCTTCAACAAATGAGGCAAGAATACACAATGGAGAAAAGATAATCTCTTTAACAAATGGTGCTGGGAAAACTGGTCAACCACTTGTAAAAGAATGAAACTAGAACACTTTCTAACACTATATACAAAAATAAACTCAAACTCGATTAAAGATCTAAACGTAAGACCAGAAACTATAAAACTCCTAGAGGAAAACATAGGCAAAACACCCTCTGACATAAATGACAACAGGATCATCTATGACCCACCTCCCAGAATATTGGAAATAAAAGCAAAACTAAACAAATGGGACCTAATTAAAATTAAAAGCTTCTGCACAACAAAGGAAACTATAAGCAAGGTGAAAAGACAGCCTTCAGAATGGGAGAAAATAATAGCAAATGAAGCAACTGACAAAGAATTAATCTCAAAAATATAAGAGCAACTCCTGCAGCTCAATTCCAGAAAAATAAATGACCCAATCAAAAAATGGGCCAAAAGAACTAAACAGACATTTCTCAAAAAAAGACATACAGATGGCTAACAAACACATGAAAAGATGCTCAACATCACTCATTATCAGAGAAATGCAAATCAAAACCACAATGAGGTGCCATTTCATGCCAGTCAGAATGGCTGCTCTCCAAAAGTCTACAAGCAATAAATGCTGGAGAGGGTGTGGAGAAAAGGGAACCATTTTACACTGTTGGTGAGAATGCAAACTAGTACAGCCACTATGGAGAACAGTGTGGAGTTTCCTTAAAAAACTGGAAATAGAACTGCCTTATGACCCAGCAATTCCACTACTGGGAATACGCACCAAGGAAACCAGAATTGAAAGAGACACGTGTACCCCAATGTTCATCGCAGCATTGTTTGTAATAGCCAGGGCCTGGAAGCAACCTAGATGTCCATCAGCAGACAAATTGATAAGAAAGATGTGGCACATATACACACTGGAATATTACTCAGCCATTAAAACGAATACATTTTAATCAGTTCTAATGAGGTGGATGAAACTGGAGCCTATTATACAGAGTGAAGTAAGCCAGAAAGAAAAACACCAATACAGTATCAGTTCAGTTCAGTTCAGTTCAGTCGCTCAGTGTGTCCAACTCTTTGCTACCCCATGAATCACAGCACGCCAGGCCTCCCTGTCCAACACCAACTCCCGGAGTTCACCCAAACTCATGTCCATCGAGTCGGTGATGCTATCCAGCCATCTCATCCTCTGTCATCCCCTTTTCCTCCTGCCCCC
>NW_011495086.1:2102357-2112115 GCF_000754665.1 Bison bison bison
GAGTCGGTGATGCTATCCAGCCATCTCATCCTCTGTCATCCCCTTTTCCTCCTGCCCCCAATCCCTCCCAGCATCAGAGTCTTTTCCAGTGAGTCAACTCTTCGCATGAGGTGGCCAAAGCACTGGAGTTTCAGCTTTTAATTGCTGCTGCTAAGTCGCTTCAGTCGTGTCCAACTCTGTGCGACCCCATAGACGGCAGCTCACCAGGTTCCCCGGTCCCTGGGATTCTCCAGGCAAGAACACTGGAGTGGGTTGCCATTTCCTTCTCCAATGCATGAAAGTGAAAAAACAAAGTGAAGTCACTCAGTCATATCCGACTCCTAGCGACCCCATGGACTGCAGCCTACCAGGCCCCTCCATCCATGGGATTTTCCAGGCAAGAGTACTGGAGTGGGTTGCCATTGCCTCTCCACCAGTACAGTATACTAACGTATATATATGGAATCTAGAAAGATGGTAACGATAACCCTGTATGCGACATAGCAAAAGTGACACAGATGTAGAGAACAGTCTTTTGGAGTCTGTGGGAGAGGGAGAGGGTGGGATGATTTGGGAGAATGGCATTGAAACATGTATATTACCATATGTGAAACGAATCACCTGTCCAGGTTCCATGCATGAGACAGGGTGCTCGGTGCTGGTGCACTGGGATGACCCAGAGGGATGGTATGCGGAGGGAGGTGGGAGGGGGGTTCAGGATGGGGAACACATGTACACTCATGGCGGATTCAATGTATGGCAAAACCACTATAATATTGTTAAGTAATTAGCCTCCAATTAAAATAAATAAATTTATATTAAAAATATATATTAGAACTTTGGGGTTTCAAGTCTAGCAATTAGTTCTCAAAAATAATAACAGTTATATTTAAAAAAAAAAAGGCTTCCCAGGTGGCACTAGAGGTAGAGAATATGACTGCCAATGCAGGAGACATGAGACACAGGTTCAGTCCCCAGGTTGGGAAGATCCCCTGGAGAAGGAAACGGCTACCCACTCCAGTATTCTTGCCTAGGAAATCCCATGGACAGAGGAGCCTGGTGGGCTACAGTTCATGGGGTCACAAACAATAGCAATGTAGTGGTATCATCACTACTATTAGTAGCACTGCTATTAATAATGAGTATTTAACTTTATCAAAAATTTTGTTTCTTCTATCAAAATGAGTTTTAATTTTTCTCCTTTCCAATTTAAAGTATTACTTTTCCTGGATTCTCTTTGACAATATTTTGTTTATGATATTTCTATGTTCATGAAAGAGAATATAATTCAAATTATATCCTTCCAAGTTTTGATTTCAAACTTTTGTTATCACTATAAAATGAGTAAAAAACTGATTGCCTTTTTTTTTTTTCCTTTTTGATACAGTATATTTTGATTATAATTCCATGGAAATATTTTCAATTTTTATTACTTTATTGGCTCATGCTTATTTAGAAATGACTTAAATTTTGGTGGAGTTTTTCTAGTAATATTTTTGAATTAGTATCTAACATTATTTTATTGTAATAAGATGAAGTCAAATATTGACAATTACTAAAACTTGCTTTGTGCTGCTGAATATGGAAGAAATTTGGTCAATATCTATGTAAAATTTTAACCAATGTAATTTAAATTTGTTCACTGCAATATTCTGTATGTGTTAAACAGTAATGCTTGGTTAATTGTGGTGCTCAAATTTTTAGCTTATTTACTAACATTTTATGTTATTATTCTATCAATTTCTTGCAAAACCATACTAAAACTCACAATATAATAATGGGCTTGTATATTTTTCTTTATTTTACTATACATTTTTACTTTATTTATTTTGAAGAAATTTTGATAAATATATAAAATTTAAAATTGTTTCTGTCTATTGCATTGACCCTTTTTTATATCAATAAGTGTGCTTCTGTATATTACCAATATTTCCTTGGATAATTTGTATCTTTGTATGTGTGTATGTAGTTGGTGAGTATGTATGTGGCAATTATGCAAGTAATTTCTTGATTTTTCTTTCAAGCTTTTTACTGTATTGACTATGGATCTCTTATAAACAACATTAAGTTGACATTTTTTCTTACCTATTATGAGAATAGATATTTTTAAAGTATTTTGGTTATGTCATTTTAATATAAATGCTGACATATACTTCTTTAAGTTTACATTATTTTATTTAATTTTTATTTTTCTCCATTATGAGAAACACTGGGCTGGATGAAGCACAAGCTGGAATCAAGATTGCCAGGAGAAATATCAATAATCTCAGATATGCAGATGACACCAACCTTATGGCAGAAAGCAAAGAAGAACTGAAAAGTCTCTTGATGAAAGTGAAAGAGGTGAGTGAAAAAGTTGGCTTAAAACTCAACATTCAGAAAACTAAGATCATAGCATCTGGTCCCATCATCCATGGCAAATAGATAGGGAAACAGTGGAAATAGTGACAGACTTTATTTTGGGGGTCTCGAAAAATCACTGCAGATTGTGACTGCACCCATGAAATTAAAAGACACTTGCTCCTTGGAAGAAAAGTTATGACCAAACTAAACAGCATATTAAAAAGCAGGGACATTACTTTGCCAACAAAGGTCTGTCTAGTCAAAGCTATGGTTTTAACAGTAGTCATGTATGAATGTGAGAGTTGGACTATAAAGAAAGCTGAGAGCCAAAGTATTGATGCCTTTGAACTGTGGTGTTGGAGAAGACTCTTGAGAGTCACTTGGATTGCAAGGAGATCAAACCAGTCCATCCTAAAGAAAATCAGTCCTGAATATTAATTAGAAGGACTGATGCTTAAGCTGAAACTCCAAAACCCTGGCTGCCTGATGCGAAGAACTCTCATTGAAAAGGACCCTGATGCTTGGAAAGATTGAAGGCAGGAGAAGTGGATAACAGAGAATGAGATGATTGGATGGCATCACTGACTCAATGGACATGAATTTGAGTAAACCCCAGGAGTTGGTGATGGACAGAGAGGCCTGGTGTGCTGCAGTCCATGGGGTTGCACAAAGTCAGACACGACTGAGCCACTAAACTGAACTGAACTCATTCTATATTTATTATCTTATTTATTATTTTTTTAATTACCATGATTCTACCTAGCTATTATAATTTTATGTACTAAACCTTTCCCTTTTATTTTGCTATCTTGTGTTAAAAGACAAAACTATATCTTAAGGGCAAATATGAAAATTTGTAACTTTAGCTTTAAAAATTTTAAGCTTTAAAAACTTCACAGAATTTTCTGGGTTGTTTTGGAAATATTAACTTGGTTATATATTTTATTAGGATTACATCTTAGTTTTTAATATGCCCTTCTATAATCCTTTAAAATAGATCCTATATAAAAATAATTTCCCTGTATCTTTGTAGTGTAAAATATAAAGAAATCAAAATAAAGCCACATGCAACAGTATTGTCACTGTGTAAATTATTTAAATCAATGAATAATTTTAATTAATATCAGTTCAGTTCAGTTGCTCAGTCATATCCAACTCTTTGCCACCCCATGGACTATAGCACGCCAGGCTTCCTTGTCCATCACCAACACCCAAAGCTTACTCAAACTCATGTCCATTTAGTGGGTGAGGCCATCCAACCATCTCATCCTCTGTCATCCCCTTCTCCTCCCACCTTCAATCTTTCCAAGCATCAGGGTCTTTTCCAATAAATCAGTTCTTTGCATCATGTGGCCAAAGTATTGGAGTTTCAGCTTCAACATCAGTCCTTCCAATGAATATTCAGGACTGATTTCCTTTAGGATGGACTGGTTGGATCTTCTTGCTGTCCAAAGGACTCACAATAGTTTTCTCCAACAGCACAGTTCAAAAACATCAATTCTTCTGTGCTCAACTTTCTTTATAGTCCAACTTTCACATCCATACATGACTACTGGTAAAACCATAGCTTTGACTAGATGGACATTTATTAGCAAAGTAATATCTCTGCTTTTCATGGTTGCAGAAATTAAAAAGTCACTTTTTGGAGCCCAAAAATATAAAGTCCATTTTTTCCCCATCTATTTGACATGAAGTGATGAGACCTGATGCCATGATCTTAGTTTTCTGAAAGCTGAGTTTTAAGTCAACTTTTTCACTCTCCTCTTCACTTTCATAAAGAGGCTCTTTAGTCCTTAAATTTTAATTAATGTAATAAAGGTCAAAAATAAAACTTTAAGATCACTTTATTTAGGAATATTTTAAATTATAATTTCTATTATGTTAGTTACACAGACTTTTACTATTTTGTCACTTAAACTAAAGTTATAGGTTTTCTACAATCTATTATAATTTAGTAGTTTATCAATTACCCCAAATGTAAAGAGTTTTACAGGGGCTTTTCACTTATCAATAATTTAATGTTACCAATATAATTACAGATTGATTTGGTCTTTAAGAATTCTTGCTACTTCAAACTGCCAATTTGATTACCTGCCCTTCCCCTCCCCCCAAAAAAAATCATTAGTATGTTTATTATGGTAAGAAACTTTCTTTCTCTCTCTCTCTCTTTGTTTTTTTTTTTTTTGGTCTAAATATGAACTTTTGTTATCTTTATTTTTGAGGAATATTTTTTGTAGGAAAATAATTTATGGTTGCCAGATATTATCTTCTGGCTCTTGGGAATTATCTTCCCCTAGGGAGGGATTTTATCTTCCTGATTAAATAATCAGCTTTTAAAATTGTCTTTTAGAAAGTTTTGAATATTCTTTTTATATTCTGCATGCTAATCCTTCATTGAATAAATGGTTTGGAAATATCTTTTTTTACTCTATGATTTTACTTCTCATCCTCTTAATGTTCTTTCAGAAAACAGAAATGCTTAATTTTGATCAAGTCAAATTTATTAACTTTTTGATTATGCTTTTGGTGTCATCTTAGGATTTCTGCTTGGCATTACATTCATTTTTCCTTAATAGTATAATGTCTCTTTTCACTTGATATTTTAAATTTTAACTTTATTTTTGAAATTTTATTTCAATTTATCTAGGTTAAGTTATTTTTATAAACAGTTGCTCAACTTTTTGTTTTTCTCTGTTTCTTGAATTCTTGATTTGATGTTTGCCAACACTATGGAAAACTTTTCAGTCATGATCGCTTCAAATATTACTTCTGCCCAGTTTTCCTTTTTAATATCCTTCTGAGAATTGGTTAATTTGTATATTAGATCTGCATGTTCTATGTTTTTCTTATTCTTATTTATACTTTTTATTTTCTTGTCTTTCCATTCTTTAACATGAATATTTTAGTCTAATCTAATTTGCAGTTCTCTACTTTCACTATTTTCTCATCAGCTACGTCTAATCTGATGCTAGTAAAAATTGAAATCCCATGTTAAATGACTTTTTTTTAATCTACATTTTCTATTTGAATATTTAACATTTTCCTCTTCAATTGTATTTGTATAATATATGCTAAGAAAATAATTTTAGAGTGTGTGAATCCATTTCTAGCACTACTGAAGTGTGATTTGGTAAGTAAATCATTTTATATATGTACCACAAAACTCTGCTTTTTTTTCACATGGTGAAGAGGAAAAAAAATTAAGCACCAGAAGTGATAACCTTAATATATTGCTAACAGTAAAACAGATAACCTGTTAATACCTAAAAATAATACAATTTTTAATCATTTTGTTCCTCACTTTCCTGTGAGGAATGGACATGAGAAAACTTTATGTAAGCTTTATATAAAGAGTCCTGCATTTATACATATGTAAATATGTTCTCTGGAGATATTAAAAACATATAAGCAGTGATTACTTTAACAAGCCATACCTGATTGTCCTTATACACAAAAACACAAGGCAATGTTTCTCACAACCATAATTTTATCATGTTTCAAAATGATTTAAAATAATTTTGTATGATATATTTACTCTGGTTTAACAAATCAGTGAAAGGGGTTATCTGACTGAACTATTTCCAGACCATTTTGACTTCTTTTGATTCATGTGACAGACAGACGTCAAGGTGTCCATCATGGAATCCATGCCTCATTGTGATCCCTTTCTTGAATTCTAGGTGTGTCTTGTTTCCTGCTTTTGACCAACAGAATATGGAAATATGATATATCACACTGGTAACACCACATTACATTATATGAAACCGTCAGACTCTTCAAAATGACTCTCTACTTATTTGAAGTGGCCATATTGGGAAAGCCTATATGACAAAAAGAAAAGAAAAACAAACACAAAATGAACAACAAACAAACAAGCAAAACCAACTGTGGTGGCCTCTCCAAACTCTGGGGAACACTGAAACTCTCAGGTCTGCAGCTGAGAGTAACTGAATGCTACCAACAGCCATGTGAGCATGGAAGAGTTCTCCCAGCCTCAGGTAAGAACACAGCTTGATTACATCTTGTGATATTCCTACAGAGACTGAGCTAAGCTGTGAGCAGAATTCTGACTGCAGAAACTATGGGATGCTAAATAGGTGTTTGAAGCTGCTAAGTTTGTGTAATTTGTTACATAGTAGAGAAGACAGAGGCACATCCCCTTCCCATAGCCCACTTGTTTTATGGGCATCAACAATACTAGTCTCCCTATGGAATCACCATGCTCCTTTATCTGGCTGCCACGCTACATCCAGATGCAGGTTCCAAGTTCCAGTTCTTCTGTCCATTCTTCATTCTCCCTACCTTCTCAAACATATACATTCTTCATGTTGAAACCTAATCACCTTCTTGTATCCATAGTACTCAATGGCCACTGTATGTTGCTCCCTCATTCCCTCCAAAATAGACCAGGCCATTCTCTTCTCCCCACTCTAGTTTATAAGCTTCATCAGGGCAGGAAAGTTCACTGTTTCCTCCTCACTTAATGCAGGGCTGTATGCAAATCATTCAGTATAATTTTATTGGCATAAAAAATACATGCATGATGGAGTTCATTTGTTGAATTACATTTGTGATCCAGAGAACATTTATTTTCTATGGTTCTCAAAAAATCTATTTGGTACTTAAAGCTTTATAAAATTATTTGTATTAAGCACAAAAATAACACAGGGATTTTTGAGGATTATACCTAAGAATAATAGAAACAGAGCTGCTTATTTTTCTTCCATTCAAATTATAGGAAGGAAACAATTAACTTACCTGACCAGGCTTAGAATTTTCACAGACAACAATATCATATTCCCTGGCAAGCTCGGGTGGATTGTCATTGACATCCAGAACTCTAATACCCACTGTGACATGGCTCAGCAAGCTCGGATTGTCTGCAAAACACATAGGGATGCATTTAGTATTTCCATGCACACTTTAGAGACTTGATTTAAAACCAATCTCCTTAATACTGTAGCTTGTCACTAGCCCCACATGCTGCTGCAGGACTTTTGGCAAAAGACAACTTTATGAAGGCACTCTTTGTTAGAACTCATTAACTTACAGAAAAATGAAAAATGTACACCATGGCATGACATGAATGCTAAAATGATACTTTGTCATATCAAGGAAATTACATGTTATTCAGGAACTGGAGTGGGAGAAAGTTGTCAGAACTCACTGTATGCTGTCAAAGTCCAAGAGATGAACAATTGGTTTCATCATTAATCTAAGAAAAGCACAGTAGTTGGAAAAAAATAAGATAATCTTTAAAACATTCAAGGTTTCAAGTCTAAATCAACTTGGAGAAAATAAAGTTCTTTACACAAGGATAAAATTCTTATAGGACAATATATGCAGTCTGCAGTGTCAAGTCATACTTGGGGAAAAATAAAAAGAATAATTTAAATTGGAACAGCATAGAATTCATATAAAACCCTGATAAATATCAATATATTAGAGCTACTATTTTAAAATATTTCTAAAGTGCAGTCTTACCATTTTTCAATAGGTTTATTAGTTATGAGATATCAGAAAAGAAATGTTTGGTTTATTTATATGTCAAAGCTAAAAATATAGAATTCATAATGGAAAAACTAATGAGAAGGCAAAAACAAAACATATTAGGAAAAAAGGATAAAATACATATACATAAAATACTAAAGAAAATGGATATTTAAGTTATCCATTATTTAATTATCCATTAAGAAAATGGATATATTACACATGACATAGGTGCTTTTAAAAAAGTAGGAAATCAGAGTGGTACTACAATAACTAAAGAAGATAAATTCTTAGGTTAAAAATAGTTTTCAAAGATAAAGTATCAGTCCTAGATAATTTTACTTAAAGTTAAAGAAAAAAAATATCTTCAATCTTATAAATCTTTTCCCCAGAAGACAAAGGATAAAATATGCTACAACTTGTTCTCTGTGGCCAGTAAAGTTTTACTATCAATATCAGATACTCCCACTCATGAGAGGTATTATCTGTCAGTGGATTAAACAAAATAATACCAAACCCATTATAGTGGTATATAAAAGAAAATCTATTATTTGTTTAGTTCCCGGAATGTTTCTTAGTTCATCATTAAAAAAGGAAACAAAGAAAGGAGAGAGGGAGAGAAGAAATTAGGGATTTTTTTTTTTAAATATAAAAGTTATCTAAAAAGTCAAAGCATTAAAGGAGGAAGAAAAAACACAGGGATACTTCTCTTAATATACATAGCAAAAAGTAAGATATAAAATGTAATATCCATACATTCTAAACAAACAAACAAAAATGGACCTTAGGATGCATCACTGTGAACAAAGCTAGTGGAGGTGATGCAATTTCATCTGAGCTTGTTCCAAAACTTAAATGATAATGCTGTCAAAGTGCTGCATTCAATATGCCAGCAAATTTGGAAAACTCAGCATTGGCCACAGGACTGGAAAAAGTCAGTTTTCATTCCAATTCCAAGGAAGGAAATGCCAAAAACTGTTCAAACTACTGCAAAATAGCACTCATTTCACATGCTAGCAAAGAAATGCTCAAAATTCTCCAATCTAGGCTTCAACAATATGTGAACTGAGAACTTCCAGATACACAAGCTGGAATCAGAAAAGGCAGAGGTCCAAATATCAAATTGCCAACATCCGCTGGATCATAGAAAAAGCAAGAGAGTTACAGAAAAAAAAAAAAAACCTACTTCTGTTTTATTGACTAAGCTAAAGCCTTTGACTGTGTAGATCACAACAAATTGTGGAAAATTCTTAAACAGATGGGAATACCAGACCACCTTATCTGCCTCCTGAGAAACCTGTATTCAGGTCAAGAAGCAACAGTTAGAACGGACATAGCCATGGAATTAAAAGACACTTGCTTCTTGGAAGGAAAGAAGTGACAAACCTAGGCAGCATACTAAAAAGCAGAGACATTACTTCGCCTGCAAAGGTCCATGTAGTCAAAGCTATGCTTTTCCCAGAAGTCATGTACAGATGTGAGAGCTGGACAATAAAAAGGCTGAACACCGAAGAATTGATACCTTCAAGATGTGGCTCTGGAGAAGACTCTTGAGAGTCCCTTGGACAGCAAGGTGATCCAACAAGTCAATCCTAAAGGAAATCAGCCCTGATTATTCATTGGAAGGACTGATGCTGAAGATGAACCTCCAATATTTTGGCCACCTGATGAGAAGAGCTGACTCACTGGAAAAGAGCCTGATGCTGGGAAAGATTGAAGGCAGGAGGAGAAGGGGATGAAAGAGGATGAGATTGTTGGATGGCATCACTGACTCAGTGAACATGAATTTGAGCAAACTCAGGGATATAGTGAAGGACAGGGAAGCTTGGTGTGCCACAGTCCATGGGGTTGCAAAGATCTGGACATGACTGAGTGATTGTACAACAACCAACAACTATGGATCAAACACCCTAGGATCAAACCTGTGTCTCCTGCCTTGGCATGCA
>NW_011495086.1:2112215-2113313 GCF_000754665.1 Bison bison bison
AGAACTGATGCTTTTGAACTGTGGTGTTGGAGAAGACTCTTGAGAGTCCCTTGGACTGCAAGGAGATCCAACCAGTCCATTCTGAAGGAGATCAGCCCTGGGTGTTCTTTGGAAGGAATGATGATAAAGCTGAAACTCCAGTACTTTGGCCACCTTATGTGAAGAGTTGACTGATTGGAAAAGACTCTAATGCTGGGAGAGATTGGGGGCAGGAGGAAAAGGGGATGACAGGATGAGATGGCTGGATGGCACCATTGACTCGATGGACGTGAGTCTGGGTGAACTCTGGGAGTTGGTGATGGACAGGGAGGCCTGGTGTGCTGTGATTCATCGGGTCGCAAGGAGTTGGACACGACTGAGTGACTGAGTGAACTGAAATGAAGTTTTTTTGGAAGCTGATATTGATCATTCTTGATCCTTTTATCATTTTAAAAATAAAAAAGAACATTCAGTATGAATTCTCATTTTGTAAATTACCAAAGTAAAACCGACATAGTTTAAATGACTTATCTTGACAAAGCCAGGGTTATGAATTACTTCTCAGACCTTATACAACTGCCACTGTATAAATGCTTTTTTTCTAACCATTGTATATATGCTAGTATATTTCTATATTTCTCAACCAGGTATTTGTTCACTTTTAAGAGCAGACAAAAGAAATCTGTTGTATAAATCTGAGACAAGAATATCATTAATTTTAATCATTGGTATCAACAGTCTTAAAAGGCATCAAAATTCTCTGCTCCTTTTCTGAATGAGAAGAACTAGATGTTATTTTGTTGTATCAGAAAAATGTTTTCAGGAAAGACACATGTACCTCAATGTTCACTGTAGCACTATTTACAATAGGTAGAACATGGAAGCAACCTAGATGTCCATCAACAGATGAATGAATAAAGAAGCAGTGGTACATATATACAATGGAATACTACTCAGCCATAAAAAGGAATACATTTGAATCTGTTCTAATGAGGTGGATGAAACTACAGCCCATTATACAGAGTGAATTAAGTCAGAAAGAGAAATGCAAATATGATGTACACACACACACACACATACATATATATATATATACACACACATATATATATATATATA
>NW_011495086.1:2113413-2113984 GCF_000754665.1 Bison bison bison
AAACTACTGCACAATTGCACTCATCTCACACGCTAGCAAAGTAATGCTCAAAATTCTCCAAGCTAGGCTTCAGCAATATGTGAACTGTGAACTTCCTGATGTTCAAGCTGGTTTTAGAAAAGGCAGAGGAACCAGAGTCAAATTGCCAACATCCGCTGGATCATGGAAAAAGCAAGAGAGTTCCAGAAAAACATCTATTTCTACTTTATTGACTATGCCAAAGCCTTTGACTGTGTGGATCATAATAAACTGTGGAAAATTCTGAAAGAGATGGGAATACCAGACCACCTGACGTGCCGCTTGAGAAATCTGTATGCAGGTCAGGAAGACACAGATAGAACTGGACATGGAACAACAGACTGGTTCCAAATAGGAAAAGGAGTATATCAAGGCTGTATATGTCACCCTGCTTATTTAACTTATATGCCTGGTACATCATGAGAAATGCTGGACTGGAAGAAACAGAAGCTGGGATCAAGATTGCCGGGAGAAATATCAATAACCTCAGATATACAGATGGCACCACCCTTATGGCAGAAAGTGAAGAGGAACTCAAAAGCCTCTTGATGAA
>NW_011495086.1:2114098-2156790 GCF_000754665.1 Bison bison bison
TCACTGCAGATGGTGACTGCAGCCATGAAATTAAAAGACACTTAGTTATGACCAACCTAGATAGCATATTGAAAAGCAGAGACATTACTTTGCCAACTAAGGTCCATCTAGTCAAGGCTGTGGTTTTTCCAGTGGTCATGTATGGATGTGAGAGTTAGACTATGAGGAAAGCTGAGCTCATGGGGTCACAAGAGTCAGACACGACTGAGTGACTGACCTCAACTGAACTGAACTGAAAAGTAGGATGGTGTGTAAAAACTGTAACTTTAATTTCAGATAATTAGAGTGGAAAACTCACTATAGTTTTGTAACCAATTGTGGCTTACCTACACTCATTCTAGTATTTCTGCTCAATAATGAAATTAGCTAAATCTATATTAGTAAATTAGCAAGATTCTTTGGTATTTTTTTTTAATTTCCCTCAGCCTTAGTGTTAGTATTCTATTCTTTGAATACCAATCACTTTACCTATAAATGCAGACACATTTTTGTGTGTGAGAAGCATTTTGTTGTGGTAAAAACTGGATAATGTCCAAGGAATTCTTAATGCACATTTCTGTCATCGTTACTATTAATTTCAGGCTCACATGCATTTCTCAAAATAAGCGTTCCTTCCTTTTGATGGCACAGTAAATAAAAAATATACTGTCTTCAGCCAACTTATTCAGTAGGAGCCACTATCCAGAACCCTTAAGGAACATGAACTTTGGCAAGTTATTTTTTATTTCTATAACTTAATTATTTAATCTATAAACAGGAATAAGAATGGTTCCATTGGCCAAACTGTATTTTGAGACACAATTAAAGAAGTTGTGTAAACTTTAAAACACTGAGACTAGGAGAGAGCAGAATATTGAATTTAATCCTTTCCAAAAATCAAAAATCAAAATATAGGGCACACTAACAATCCTATACATGTGATTTTCAGTAGAAACTATACTATGTAAAATCATTCAGGCTTTATACAATAACAGTGTAACAAGCTGGATGAATCACAAACTGGAATCAAGATTGCCAGTGGAGAAATATCAACAACCTCTGATATGCAGATGATAGCACTCTAATGGCAGAAAGCAAAGAGGAACTAAAGAGCCTCTTAATGAGGGTGAAAGAGGAGAATGAAAAAGCTGGCTTAATACTCAACATTCAAAAAATTAAGATAATGACATACGGTCCCATCACTTCATAGTAAATATATGGGGAAAAAGTGGAAACAGTGACAGATTTTATTTTCTTGGGCTCTGAAATCACTGTGGATGGTGACTGTAGTCATGAAATTAAACGATGCTAGCTCCTTGGCAATGGCACCCCACTCCAGTACTCTTGCCTGGAAAATCCCATGGATGGAGGAGCCTGGTAGGCTGCAGTCCATGGGGTCGCTAAGAGTTGGACATGACTGAACGGCTTCACTTTCCCTTTTCACTTTCTTGCATTGGAGAAGGAAATGGCAACTCACTCCAGTGTTCTTGCCTGGAGAATCCCAGGGACGGGGGAGCCTGGTGGGCTACTGTCTATGGGGTCGCACAGAGTCGGACATGACTGAAGCCACTTAGGAGCAGCAGCAGCAGCTCCTTGGAACAAAAGTTATGACGAACCTAGATATCATACTAAAAGGCAAAGACATCACTTTGCCAACAACTATCCATATATAGCCAAAGCTATGACTTTTCCAGTAGTCATGTATGGATGTGAGGAGATGACCTATAAAGAAGGCTTAGCACCAAAGAATTGATGCTTTTGAATTGTGGTGCTGGAGAAGACTCTTGAGAGTCCCTTGGACAGAAAGGAAATCAATCCAGTCAATCCTAAAGAAAATTAACCCTGGATATTCATTGGAAGAACTGATGCTGAAGCTGAAGCTCCAATACTTTGGCCACCTGATGTGAAGAGCCAACTCGGAAAAGACCTTGATGCTGGGAAAGACTGAACATAGGAAGAGAAGGGGCCAACAGATGATGAGATGGTCGGATGGCATAACAGACTCAGTGGACATGAGTTTAAGCAAACTCCAGGAGATAGTGAAGGGCAGGTAGCCTGGAATACTGCAGTTCATGGGGTCACAAAAAGTCGGACACGACATAGTGACTCAACAATAACCCAATCTTCTATACTTTTTGATTGCATTTATATGAAATTCTAGAAGTGGCAGCAATAAATAACAATATTGCTACCTCTGAGGGGTGAAGGGTAAGAGAATTCACTGTAGAGGAGAACTTCTCTGAGGTTACAGAAATGTCGAGTAGCTTGATAAGGATGTGATTATCATGGAAGTGTGCATTTGAAAGCCCACTGAAATGTGACAAGATCTGTACATCTTAGGACATTTCAATGTTATCCACATTTAAAAAAAAAAAACTCTTAGTTAAGGAGAATAGAATTCTCATACATCCTAGAGAGAATCTGATTATGATTACTAACATACAGTTAATTATGGACATCCATTCAGTAAGTTTCATATAAAATCAATCACAGTTAAGAGAGTTTAATTAATGTATTTTTAACAGGGATCCAATTAAAAATTATATTTAAAATGTTGATAGAGGTACTTGAATGGTTTATCATTATATATAAAAAATTATAAAAATGCATTTCCAATGCTACTTTCCAGTGGTTTCCAAAATGTAATTTTGTCTCAAGCCCCATGAAGATGTAACAAGTAATGACTGACACTGATTTAGCATATAGTTCATTCATATTTATGATAATGATAAAAGCTGTCATTTGTTATGACACCATATGCCAGACACTAGATGAAGTTATACTTCATTTAATTCTTAGTCTAATCCTTAGTTACAGAAAAAAAATGTGTAATATTTTAGTTAAATAATTTCCCCAAGTTCCAACTACTTATATTGAACATAAACAGAATCTAACTAGAGCCTGCCTTATTTTAGATTTAAATATTGTGCATTACTGCCTACTATGATAATGCAAGAATTTATTGATATTACAGTGATAATTAATTAGATCTAATAAATATCCTCCATAAACATATAAGTAAAAATAGAAAAGTGTATGTAATGAAAACCATAAAAAAGCTAGAACAGTCCACATTTACTAAAACATCTTTAAAATGTGTTCCAATTGATATACAATATATTAGAATATCTTTTCTATAACCTTTAAATTCTTTCAATTTCAAGTAGCCTGAAAGGTGAGACAGGACAGTTAACGTAATTCTGCAACTGAATACAAGCATATTTGAAAGTGTAATTTTTTTCTTTATAAAATGAAATATCTTGGTTCAAAGATATTTAGTTCACATATTAAATATACACCTTAATTTCTGAGTCAATCACTGAATACACTACATACTTTATAAAATACATGTTAAGCATTCTTTTTGAAAAACATTTGAGAATACTTCTAGAAATATATGCTCTTGGTAGGTGCACTCAGTGTCGTATACGTAGAGAAGGCTTTTTACATTTGCAATGAGAAATAAGTTTAAAGCATTATATCAGCAATAATAATACCTGAAGCTATAGAAAACGAGAAAACAGCCCAAAGCCATTGGAAGTTACATGCATTAATTAAATTTGATTTATTTTTGTCATCATAGTAACAATGGATAAATTTCTGCTGTACTTTTCTGTATACATGAATCTTTAAAACACAGAACCGAAAAAGAAATTACACAAAGTACATAGAATATTATGCCATTTAATTTACAATGCCCATGAGTTAATAAATATAAAGATGCAGTTATATATATAAGTGTATATAAACTGCTAAATTGTATTTGGTAAAACTATAAAGAAAACAAAGTTAATAGATAATATAAAATTCAATAGTGACGAGCTTTGGCTGGAATGGAGAGGAATGTCACAGTGAGGCACATGTAAAATTTATTTTTCACGGTAGGTGGTTTTTAAATTAGTGCTTATTTTATTAATTAAATGGAATATATACTTGATGTCAATATATCTGATATATCTTGTAATACCAATCCAAAAATAGTACAATTATTTTAATTTATCCATATATTAATAGATATATATGAATGTGTGCTCATGGCCAGTTGATAAGTTGTATCTGACCCTTTGAGACCCCATGGACTCATAGCCTATAGCTGTCAGGCTCCTCTGTCCATGGGATTTCCCATGCAAGAATACTGGAGTCGGTTGCCATTTGCTTCTCCAGGGGAATCTTCCTGACCCAGGGGACAGACACTCTTGTGTCTCCTGCACTGGCGGAAAATTCTTTACCACTGAGCCACCAGGAAAGCCCTATATGTATACATACATGTACATATACACATCTTCATTCATTATTTCAAATTATGTTCTAACTACCAAGTAAGCACAATTTTCATAGTTTTGTTTATCAGTGTCATCCACTAAGGGGTTTACAATTTGTATTTTTATAAAATTTTCTCTATTTCAAAGTCATAGTTATGTTATCCTACTTTTCATTTAAGGTTTAATTTTCATCTTCCACAAACAGGAAATGCTTGTTGCTTATGGTTTGGAGGTAGATAAATTTTCATTTTGAGAGTTAGATGACATACCTCTGTTGAACTGTGTGTCCCTTCTCCCCACTAGCCTACAAATAACATTGACTTGTGACAATTTGATTGTGTGGTTTTCAAAGGATGGAATTTGTATATACACATTTTTTTTGCCAAATTTCAATGTGCTTTCATATGCCATCAATGCTAGTATATTTTGCTTCATGTGTGTGAAAAACGGTATGAATTTTTTTTTAATTTACTGTACTCTATATAGTCAAATATGTGTTTTTCTTGTGTTCTTTGAAACACTTTTGTTATTACTAACTTTTTGGTCTGATTCATATAATGTTTCTGAGAGAAGTCCATTACCAGTTTTTTTCATGCTTAGGCTTTTGCTTATTTTTTAAGATATTTTATTTTATTTTTTAATTTTTAATTTTAAATTTTATTTTATTTTTAAACTTTACAATATTGTATTGGTTTTGCCAAATATCAAAATGAATCCGCCACAGGTATACATGTGTTCCCCATCCTGAACCCTCCTCCCTCCTCCCTCCACATACCATCCCTCTGGATCGTCCCAGTGCACCAGCCCCAAGCATCCAGTATCGTGCATCGAACCTGGACTGGCGACTCGTTTCATACATGATATTATACATGTTTCAATGCCATTCTCCCAAATCTTCCCACCCTCTCCCTCTCCCACAGAGTCCATAAGACTGTTCTATACATCAGTGTCTCTTTTGCTGTCTCGTATACAGGGTTATTGTTACCATCTTTCTAAATTCCATATATATGTGTTATTATACTGTATTGGTGTTTTTCTTTCTGGCTTACTTCACTCTGTATAATAGGTTCCAGTTTCATCCATCTCATTAGAACTGATTCAAATGAATTTTTTGAATGGCTGAGTAATACTCCATTGTGTATATGTACCATAGCTTTCTTATCCTAAGATATTTTATTAGGTGCATACAAGCTCCATATAGTTACTTCACTCTGATAATACAAGGTGGTGGTTAAGTCACTAAGTCACTTCTGACTCTTGATACCCCATGAACTCCACCCTGCCAGACTCTTTCTCCATGGGATTCTCCAGGCAATAATACTGGAATGGGTTGCCATTTCCTTCTCCAGGGGATCTTTCTGATTCAGGAATCAAACCCAGGTTTCCTGCCTTGCAGGTAGATTCTTTACTGGCTAAGATAAGAGGGAAGATCCTGATGACACAAAATACATGTTAATATGGGCTGACTTTCTTACCATCTCGCTAACTAAATGATTTACAGTATATTTTTTTCTGACACTAGCATAGTTCTGCCAGATTTATTTTGGTTATAATTGCCTATGATTTATTGTATCTTCTTATTTTAGAACTTTCTATATCTTTATATTTCATCATGTGCCTATTATGAGTAGCATAAAGATGATATATTTTTTATTTCACTATGGTATGGTAATGTTGTTTGTTTATCATATTTATGACACTTTGGTTATTTATATATATATATATGTAATACATATATATTTACCATTTTATTACGCACTTCAAATTTGTCCTAATTTTTCTGTTTTTAGCTCTTTGCAATTTTACATTCCAGTAGATTGCTTAAGGTTTTATTCCTATTATATTTCCCCTCTAATTTTACATTTGTATGCTAATTTTTTAAAATCTGCAAACATTAACATGCTCATGTAACTCCAGAAAATCTAAAAACAATCAGAGTCTTTACTTTTTTCCCAAACATTTAAATAAATTTTAAATGATTTAATTCCAATCACCTCACACAACTTTACACCTATAAGTTATGGTAATGCTGTGATGATGCCTGTGATTTTGTTAATCCATAAAATTTGACATGTTATGTTATTAAAGAGTCAGTGTTCTCATGTGTACCTTTGTCTTTGTTATTGTTTCTAATTGAGTCTTAGACCTTCCTTTTGAGATAATATTCTTTCTAAAAAATTTCAAAATAACAATGTTAACCTACTTAACTTTAGTTATTTTAGTTTCCATTTCTCACTTATCAGAGTCATTGAGGTTAAGGTGATCTGAAATGACATGTAAGAAGCATCACGTACACAGTTTCTGATGGGTAACACTTTCACTCCGTCTACCAAGAACTAAAGGTAAAACAGAAGATATATCCTATGTTTACCTTTTACTTATTTGACGCAATGTTAGTGTGTGTGTGTACTGGTACACCCTACATAAGTGTCATGTAGTGTAGCTTTAACTTCTTTGGGAGTATTTTATCATACTGAAAACAGAACTACATGATATACTCATGATTTAAAAGGAACACTGGCAGATGAAAGGAGGTGAGGGTTAAGTTCAAAGTACTATTTAGAAAGCTATTGCCATACTCTAGTGGGGAATGATGGTTGTTTGGACAGGGGTAGGAGTGATGGAAATGGGAAGAAGTTATCGCCTCATGGATATATTTTAAAGTTAAGCTAACCGTAGTGTTTGAGTCTCACCTGCAGAGGTACAGGTCAGCAGTGGCCTACTGCAGGAGAAGGGGCTCTGGGTGCAACAGACCAGGGTATGACATAAACCCTCTTGGAGGAGGTCATCATTAACCCTACCATAGAACCGCCAGAACTTACACAGGCCTAGGGAAACAGACTCTTGGAGGGCACAAAGAAGACCTTGTGCACACCAGGACCCAGGAGAAACGAGCAGTGACGCCATAAGAGACTGACCCAGACTTGCCTGTGAGTGTCCAGGAGTCTCTGGCAGAGGCGTGTGTCAGTGGTGGCCTGCTGCAGGGTCGGGGGCACTGAGTATAGCAGTGCATGCATGGGACCTTTTGAAAGAGGTCGCCATTATCTTCAGTAACTACACCATAGTTTGGCCTCAGGTCAAACAACAGGGAGGGAACACATCCCTACACATCAATAGAAAATTGGATTAAAGATTTACTGAGCATGGCCTGGCTCATCAGAATAAGACCCAGTTTCCCCCTCAGTCAGTCTGTCCCATCAAGAAGCTTCCATAAGCCTCTTATCCCTATCCTTCTAAGGGCTGACAGAATGAAAATCACAATCATAGAAAACTAACCAAACTGATCACATGGACCACAGCCTAGTCTAACTCAATGAAACTATGAGCCATGTGGTAAAGGGCCACCCAAGATGGATGGGTCATGGTGGAGACTTCTGACAAAATGTGGTCCACTGGAGAAGGGAATAGCAAACCACTTCAGTATTCTTGCCTTGAGAATCTCATGAACAGTATGAAAAGGCAAAAAGGGCACTAAAAGATGAAATCTCCCTGCCGGTAGGTGTGCAATATGCTACTGGAGATCAGTGGAGAAATAACTTCAGAAAGAATGAAGAGAGGAAGACAAAGCAAAACCAACACTCAGTGGTGGATGTGACTGGTTATGGAAGTAAAGTCTGATGATGTAAAGAGCAATATGTCACAGGAGCCTGGAATGTTAGGTCCATAAATCAAGGCAAATTGGAAGTGATCAAACAGGAGATCAGCAAGAGTCAACATTCACGTTTTAGGAATCAGTGAAATAAAATGGACTGGAATGGATGAATTTAACTCAGATGACCATTATATCTACTACTATGGGCAAGAATCCCTTAGAAGAAATGGAGTAACCATTATAGTCAACAGAAGAGTCTGAAATGCAGCACTTGGATGCAATCTCGTAAATGACAGAATGATCTCTGTTCATTTCCAAGGCAAACCATTCAGTATCACGATAATCCAAGTCTATACCCCCGACCAGTAATGCTGAAGAAGCTGAACGGTTCTATGAAGACCTATAAGACTTTCTAGAACTAACACCCAAAAAAGATGTCCTTTTCATTATTGGGGACTGGAATGCAAAAGTAGGAAGTCAAGAGATACCTGGAATAACAAGCAAATTGGGCCTTGGTGTACAAAATGAAGCAGGACAAAGACTAAAAGAGTTTTGCCAAGAGAACACACTGGTCATAGCAAACACCCCCTTCCAAGAACACAAGAGGACTCTACACATGGACATCACCAGATGGTCAATATTTAAATCAGATTGATGATATTCCTTGCAGCCAAAGATGGACAAGCTCTATACAGTCAGCAAAAACAAGACCAGGAGCTGACTCTGGCTCAGACCATGAACTCCTTATTGCCAAATTCAGACTTAAATTGAAGAAAGCGGGGAAAACCACTACACCATTCAGGTATGACCTAAATGAAATCCCTTACGACTATAAAGTGGAAGTGACAAATAGATTCAAGGGATAAAATCTGATAGAGTGCCTGAAAAATTATTGAAAGAGGTTCCTGACATCATATAGAGGCAGTGATGAAGACCATCCCCAAGAAAAAAGAAATGCAAAAATGCAAAATGGTTGTATGAGGAGGCCTTACAAATAGCTGAGAAAAGAAGAGAAGCAAAAGGCAAAAGATAAAAAGAAAGATATATCCATTTGAATGCAGACTTCCAAAGAATATCGAGAAATAAGAAAGCCTTCCTCTGTGATCAATGCAATAAAATAGAGGAAAACAATAGAATGAAAAAGACTAGAGATCTCTTCAAGAAAATTAGAAATACTAAGGGAACATTTAATGAAAGATGAGCACAATAAAGGACAGAAATAGTATGGACCTAACAGAAGCAGAAGGTATTAAGAAGAGGTGGCAAGAATACACAGAAGACCTATACAAAAAAGATCTTCATGACCCAGATAACCACCATGGTGTGATCACTCACCTACAGCAAGACATCCTGGAATGTGAAGTCAAGTGGGCCTTAGGAAGCATCTCTACTAATAAAGCCAGTGGACGTGTGATAGAATTCCAGTTGATCTAGCTCAAATCCTAAAAGATGATGCTGTGAAAGTGCTGCACTCAATACGCCAGCAAATATGGGAAACTCAGCAGTGGCCACAGTACTGGAAAAGGTCAGTTATCATTTCAATCCCAAAGAAAGGCAATGCCAAAAAATGTTCAAACTACTGCACAATTGCATTCATCTCACACACTAGCAAATTAATACTCAAAATTCTCCAAGCCAGCATTCCACTGTATAGTATGTGAACCACAAACTTCCATATGTTCAAGGTGGATTTAGAAAAGGCAGAGGAACCAGAGATCAAATTGCCAACATCCATTGGATCATCAAAAAAGTAAGATGATTTCAGAAAAACATCTACTTCTGCTTTATTGACTATACCTTTGACTGTGTGGATCACAATAAACTATGTAAAATTCTGAAAGAGATGGGAATACCAGACCACCTGACCTGCCTCCCTGAGAAATCTGAATGCAGGTCAAGAAGAAACAGTCAGAACTGGACATGGAACAACAGACTGGTTCCAAATCAGGAAAGGAGTACGTCAAGGCTGTATGTTATCACCCTGCTTATTTAACTTATATGCAGAGTACATCATTCGAAATATTGGACTGGATGAAGCACAAGCTGGAATCAAGATTGCCAAGAGAAATATTAATAACTTTAGATATGCAGATGTCACCACACTTATGGCAGAAAGTGAAGAAGAACTAAAGAGCTTCTTGATAAAAGTGAAAGACCAGAGTGTAAAAGTTGGCTTAAAGCTCAGCAATTCAGAAAACTAAGATCATGGCATCTGGTCCCATCACTTCATTGCAAATAGATGAGGAAACAATGGAAACAGTGAGACTTTATTTTCTTTGGGTCCAAAATCACTGCAGATGGTGACTGCAGCCATGAAATTAAGAAACACTTGCTCCTTGGAAGAAAATCTCTGACAAACCTAGACAGCATAGGTTTGAAGAGCAGAGACATTACTTTCCTGACAAAGTTTCCTCTAGTCAAAGCTATGGTTTTTCCAGTGGCCATGTATGGATGTGAGAGTTGGACTATAAGGAAAGCTGAGCACTGAAGAATTGATGCTTTTGACCTTGGTGTTGGATGAGACTCTTGAGAGTCCCTTGGACTGTAAGGAGATTCAACTAGTCAATCCTAAATGAACTCAGTGCTGAATGTTCATTGGAAGGACTGATGTTGAAACTGAAACTCCAATACTTTGGCCACCAGATGCAAAGAACTGACTCACTGGAAAAACCCTGATGCTGGGAAAGACTGAAGGAAGGTGGAAAAGGGGACGACAGAGGATGAAATGGTTGGATGGCATCACCGACTTGATGGCCATGAGTTTGAGTAAGCTCTGGGAGTTGGTGATGGACAGGGAAGCCTGGTGTGCTGCAGTTCATGGGGTCTCAAAGAGTGGGACACGACTGAGTGACGGAACTGACCTGACCTGATATAATTGTTTGAGTTATTTGAGTTTCTCTTGAATAAACTAATATGTTCTACTTATTTTAGAATTTGATACTGAGTTTGTGATAGTGCAATTAGTAATGTCTCAGTGTATTGACATATTAGGTAAACAACAACAACAATAAAATGTATTAAATGTTATAATTGCTTGATGAGCCTCCTCCTTATATGTAGAATCCAAGAGATTTGAATGGAATTGACTGCAAGTGAAAATAAATATGTGAATCTTGAAAGTCTTGAGCCAATACAAACAATTCCATACCTTTTGTCATACTAAGCAGTTAAATTATGGGCACATTTCATGTACTAAATACAGTTTTTAAAGAAAGTGAATGGAGACTAGTTTAAATTAAATAAAGCAGCATCTTATTATCCAAAGTGGCAATTTATTGCACCCTGAATGAGGCTGAGTGTGTACCAAACTAAGGTGGCATTCACCCTATTAACATACTAAAAGTTAACATAGTACTAGTTGCTTGTTACTATAATATAGCAACCTTAAGTCAAAATATGATAAAAGGGAATGCAGAAAAAAATACAATGAAATGGAGATAAGAGTCCTGATAAAGGTAAGTCTGAAGCTCAATTTATCTATGGAATATTCAGATAAATGAGTCAATAAATTTATTTTAAGTCTTAGAAAAAAATTGAACTACTTTTTGATATTTTGAAGTAATCTATCATATGGCTATAGGTAGCTAATACACTGACCCTTGCATGTATAAATAAAAATTTCAGAAAAGTATTTTATTGTATTACTTTTGATCATTGGTTAAAAGAGATGCCAATTTTTTTTATGTGTTATCCTCTCTGTAGGCTAAGGTATAAGGTCTCATTATGAACCTTTTTGTGCAAAAGGAAATTGCTAATATGAACACATTGTGGAAGACAACTTTTATGTATCAAAATAAGCACATTTACAACAACAAAAGAATGTGAAGTAACCAAAGGGACTTAAAACCACCCACTCTTCAGTAACAAGGCTTTATGTTGTTAGCTGCAGCTGCTAACAAAAATTAACTTCAGATTAAAAGGAAACAAGGAATGAGTTCATAAAATCTAAATTTAATTTCCATTGCCTGCAGTTAACAATTGGATTAAATTTGAAATTTGTGTATCCTAATCTTTGAATATGTTTGAATAAGAATTGAGGACAAAAAAACAAGAAATATTCAATGAATTTAAAAAAAAGTATACATTGGTTTCTGGACTGCAATTATGTACATAATGTGAGAGAAATGTGAAATAGGAAACTAAGGCAAATTTTCCTATCAATGCACAAATCATGCAGTTGCTTTTGTTGTTGCTTAAACTGTGAACTCTGGAGACATCAGAACCTTTGAACTCATTAGATATATGAATAAATAAGCATCTCCCTGAATTTGACTCTTTTGCAAATAACATCATCTTGCAAACAATTAATAAAAAAAGAGTCCCATTTTGGTATATTGATCAGGTACAATGAATTCTCACATTTAATGAACAGAACAAGCAGAAATAGAATATTTTAGGTAAACTGGGAAATGCACAGTGATCATTGCAATGTGTAGTGAATGATGTAGTTGTTGCGTAATTAAGGTGGGCTGAGAAATGAAGACAGATAATATTCATGAACTTAACAAAATTTTATTAACCCAGTTTTATGTGTCAGGGAATTTACTAAGAATTTGGGAGTACTCTAATAAACAAAGATAAAATAGACCTGATTCTTAGATTTGAGATGTTCACAATGTAGTATAGGTGAACAATATTAGAATAAAATATAAGTGGTATATTTACAACTATGAGAGTATAAGTGATGAACATTATTTTAAGGTCTACATAGAGTATAGAAGATAAGGAGCTACAAAATATGCCTGAGAAACTGAGAAAGATTTCAAAGACTCATGATTTTTGAAATAGTTCTTGAAAGAAAATAATTGTTTGTAAAGCAGCAAAACATGAAAAGAAATATTTAAGAGATGAAAGAATTATAAAACTATTGAAAGGACATGGCCTACTTGAGGGTCTGTGGCTAAAATTGTGATATACATTTTTCAGAGGATTAAGCTGAGAGCAGACCAAATATTATAAACAAAAGCCACATAACAACAGCAAAATTCTGTAAAGCAATTATCCTCCAATAAAAAATAAATAAAAAAAAAAAAGAGAGAGAAAGACACAAGGGGGGAAAAAAGCCACATATGCCCTGCTGCTGCTGCTGCTAAGTTGCTTCAGTTGTGTCAGACTCTGTGAGACCCCATAGACGGCAGCCCACCAGGCTCCCCTGTCCCTGGGATTCTCCAGGCAAGAACACTGGAGTGGGTTGCCATTTCCTTCTCCAATGCATGAAAGTGAAAAGAGAAAGTGAAGTCGCTCAGTCGTGTCCGACTCCCAGCGACCCCATGGACCGCAGCCCACCAGGTTCCTCCATCCATGGGATGTACTCCAGTACTCTTGCCTAGAAAGTAGGGTGCCATTGCCTTCTCCACATATGCCTTACATGAAGTTTATTTCTCCATCAGGATGTGTGTATGTATATGAGTGAGTGTGTGCATACGTGTATGCCCATGAGAGTACTTCTTGATAGAACCATGATACAAATCAAATTGTTAAATACAACAATGCTTCTTGAATTTAATTTACATTAGAATCACATAGGTCAGTGGTTCTCAAACATTAGTATGCATGAAAATCATCTAGAAGGCCTGATAAAACCCAAGACACTGGGCTGCAGTTTCTAATTCATGGAGGGCCCAGATATTTGGTCAAACATCATTCTGTGTGATTTTGTGAGGCTGTCTTTGTATAAGATTAGCATTTAAATTGTGAGACTGAGTAAAGTAGATTTGTTCTCATTATGTGAGTGGGCTTTGTCCAATCAGTTGAAGACCTGAATAGAACCAAAGGCTGACTTTCCCTCTAATAAGAGAGAATTATCTTGCCCAATGATCTTTGAAGCACTGGTTCTGGTTGTGGCAAGAAAGTTTGACATAGGACAGGGGATCTGAGGATTTTAGACTTGCCAACCTCAATAGCTGCATGAGCCAACATTAACCAATCCTCATAATAAATATCCTTTTTGGTTCTGATGGAGAAGGAAATGACAATCCACTCCAGTAGGCTTTCCTGGGAAATCCCATGGACAGAGGAGCCTGGTGGACTATAGTCCAAGAGGTCACAAGGGTCAGACATGACTTAGTGACTAAACAAGAACATGAAAACCCCAGAGCTTCCAAATATTAACTTTTATATTCAGCATCTGCATAGACTTACTTAACATACTTGGTTGCCTTATGGCCATCAGAATTCTTTCCTGCCCACCTGTCTTTAGTTTGCTTCCTGATATTTGTGGCTTGCCTCAACAATTCCCAACTTACTGTGACATTAGAACACTATTTCAGTGGGTTAATTCTATTTTATTAAAATTTAATGAGGGTAAATAGCATACTTACTTAATACATTATTGGGCTTCCCTTGTGGCTCAGCTGGTAAAGAATCCGCCTGCAATGCAGGAGACCTGGGTTTGATCCCTGGGTTGGGAAGATCCCCTGGAGAAGGGAAAGGCTACTCACTCCAGTATTCTGGCCTGGAAAATTCCATGGAGTGCATAATCCATGGGGTCACAAAGAGTCGGACACAACTGAGTGACTTTCACTTTGGTTCTGAATACTGTTTGTTCTGCTGTGCATAGTCACTTGGTCATGTCCAACTCTGAGACCCCATGAACTACAGCCTGCCAGACTCCTCTGTCCATGGGAATTCTCCAGGCAAGAATACTGGAGTGGGTTGCCGTACTCTCCTCCAGGGGATTTTTCTCAAGCCAGGGATAGAACCCAGGTATCCTGCATTGGAGGCAGATTCTTTACCATCTGAGCCACTATTTTGAGAGCAGAATGCATGCTAACCTTTACTCATCCTTCATCTTCAGACTCAATCCAAGCATTCTACTCTCTATGAAATATTCCCTGGTCCTCATAAAGAGATTAAGCCACCACGTTTCCATGTTTCTCTAGTCCCTAGAAAAACTTATCCTCACAGTAATTATCCATAATGCAATTATTCAGCTATCTTGTCTTTTACATTAGACTCTTAAATTCCTCAAAGACAAAATAATCCCTCTATATGATTAGCCCCAAAAATACTACACTCCCTAGCAGGTATCATTTATTACTACATTCTGAGTGAGTCAGTTAATGCATTCTTTAGAACACAGATGATAAAGTACACCATTCCAAAGTACTAGAATGGCAGCCAAGGAAGTAGAACATTCCAAGAGGAAAGAAGATGATTAACACAGTCAGATATCACAAAGAAATCAGGGAGATAAGAAATGAAGACTATTCATTGAACTTCGCTATTACGAAGTGATGAACACAGTGGTGTTTCTGAAAAGCAGTTAGAATAAAAATATACATTATCCTGAACTGAGGCATTAACAAGGAAATCCAGGGAGATGAGAGCTAGTCATTTGAAAAAACATGTTAAGAACTACTTATTGAGTGCCTACTAGTGCCTTTATTTTACTGAGGAATCATATAAAAGGAAAAGCAAGCCATGACATACAAATTAGAAAGAGTATTTATTATCCTATTAAAAAGTTCTCCCAAATTTTACAGACATTTTAGGGTCATGGGACACAGAATTCTAAAGATTCCAGCATATGATTCCTGTCCCTCGATCATTCAATTAGACATTAATTTGGGTCCTGTTATGAAGGAATTCTGCAGATGTAACTGAAGTCTCAAGGCAGGTGACTTAATGTACAAAGATTATTGGGGTGGGCCTGATTCAATCAGGTGAAAAACCACTGAAAGCAGAGACTTTCTCCAGGTGGCAGCAGAAGAGACAATTAAAGAGATTCAGACATAAGAAGGACTTGTCACACTATTGCTTGCTTGAAGAAGAAATTCAGGCAGCTTCTAAAAGGAGAAAGCTCTCCCAGCTAAGATCCAGGAAAAAAAGTAGCCCTCCCACCTACATCCTCAATGAAGTGGATCCTGCCAGTGAGGGAAATGAGCATGAATTCAGATTCTTCCCTGGAGCCTTTAGATAAGAGACCACCAGCCCAGCTGACACAAAACTTCAGTCTTTCCAGATTTAAAGCAGAGGACTAAGTTGAACCCTCCTGGACTTCTGACCTACAGAAATCATGTGACTATTTGTTACACACCAACAGAAAAGCAATAGAAGTTACCAAATAGTTCTATTATGGATTACATTGTTAGCTGTAACAGAAATGTTCCGCAGTTATTTATCAAGAAAGTCCTCTGCCCTGAGAACTGTGATACGTGTAACGAGACACCACTTTCTATTCCCCTGACCAAAGACATATATATTGAACTTATTTGATTCCTAGTGTATTCTTTAAGACGGTGAAAATAGTCTTATGTCACAGAATGAATTTTCAAAATAATAAGATAAATCTCAACCAGTTAAAATACCTGACGAGTACTTGGGTTCAATGAACATCAGCTGACACAGAATGAACACAGATCTAGGAATAAAAATATTCAAATTTATATGAGTCTCTCTCTCTTTCTTTTTTTTTTATAAAGCAAGAATAATATGTTTGTTTGTTTTTTTTCTATTTCACAGAGATTGTTCTTAGAATGACTTGGCTGTAAAGCACAACATACAAGTGAAAATAGCTGCTACATATGTTTAGCTACAGCAGTAAACTGTTACTGAAGTTGAAGCTCCAATACTTCTGGCCACCTCTTTGAGGTCAAGAGCCAACTCATTGGAAAAGACCCTGATACTGGGAAAGATTGAGGGCACAAGGAGTTGGGGCAACAGGATGAGATGATTAGATAACACCACTGACTCAGTGGACGTGAATTTCAGCAAACTCTGGGAGATAGTGGAGGGCAGGATTAAATGGTTAGGTGGCATCACTGACTTAATGGACATGAGTTTGGGAAAGCTCTGGGAGATGGTGAGGGACAGGGAGGCCTGGTGTGTTGCAGTCCATGGGATCACAAAGAGTCGGACACAACTTAGGAACTGAACAACAACAAGTAAAAAAGATAATCATAGACCAGACCCAAGATTCCTGCCTTTCTTGCATGACTGGGCAACTGAATAATCACTGTGACCTACAAACCACAGGATGAAAGAAGGCAGATCAAACACCATGTAATTAACAGTTGCATTGCATCTGAGCCCCACCTGCATGCTCAATGGATGCCCAGCTGTGGCACCCTCAACCTCCACATGGTCTTCTAGCATAAGGCCTGTTCACCTGAAGAAAGAGGCAAGATTTTTGAAGTTGTTCCTTTTTTTTTCTTTTGCACAAAGGTGCTTTGCTCCTGTTCTCTCTTAAATCAAGTGCATCGCTTCATCTGCCCAGAGGAAGAACATTTCTCTTGCTGCCACAAGCCCCTAGGTAGTGGGTAGGCTATTTTAAAGCATTAACTTCTAATTATAATTCCATAGAGCAACAGTCTCCTCAAAATTGTTACATTAAGATTTTTAAAAATTTGATTTCAGCTCTTGAAAGACAATGTCAAGAGAATGAGGAGATATGACAAAGTTTGGGAGAAAATATTTGCAAAATACACATCTGATAAATTAGTTATCCAAAAAAAATGCCAAGAGTTCTTAAAATTAAATGTTAAGAAAACAAACAACATGATTGAAAAAATGGGCCAAAGATCTTAATAAATACTTCACCAAAGAAAACACACACATGGTGTAACCCTATGAAAAGATGCCCCACATATATAACATCAGAAAAAATGCAAGTTAAAACAATATGCCAGTATGTATCCATTGGAGTGGTGCTAATCCAGGGAATAATGACACCACCGAATGCTAGTTAGAATGTGGAACAATGGGAACTCCTATTCATTCATACCTGGTGGGTATTCAAAATGGCACAGGCACTTCAAAAGACATTATTAATTTCTTATAAAATTAAACATACTCTAACCATATGATCCAGGGATTGCAAAGTTTGGTATTTACCCAAAGGAGCTGAAAACATCTGTCCACCCAAAAACCTACACATGTATATTTATAGCAGCATTATTTCATCATTGCCAAAACTTGGAGATGACCAATATGTTCTTCCGTAGATAATGGGTAAACAAACTGGTGCAGGTTGACAATTTCATATTACTGAGTGCAAAAAGAAATGCATTATCAAAACTGGAACAGACATGGAAGATTTGAACAGACTTCAATCTATATTACTAAGTGAAAGAAGCCAACCTAAAAGTCCACGTACCATATGATTCCAACTATATAATGTTCTAGAAAAGGCAAAACTATGGAGTCAATAAAAAGATAGGTGGTTACCAGGGGTAGAGATGCGGAGAGATGAACAGATGGAGCACAGAACATTGCAGTGCAGCCAAAACATTCTATATGATATTATGTTAGTGGGTATGTGCCATTATGCATTTGTCCAAAACCATAGAATAATAAGAGTTAACCCTACAACAAACTGTAGACATTGGTTGATTATGATGTGTCAGTGCAGGCTCATCAGTTGTAACAAATGCATCACTCTGGTGGGGGATATTGATAGTGGAGGAAGCTAAGCATGTATAGGTGCAAAAGATACATAGGAAATTGTCCATTTCTCTGAATTTTGCTAAACCTAAAATGCACTAACAAAAAGTACAGCCTTTTAAAAAGTCCTGTTGAAAAAGTATCCAATATGAAATATACCATAAAATACTTTTCTGACATCGCTCCTGTTAATGCTTACAAACAATTGTATGTTGAAGAGCTCTCAACTCTATTTAATAGGCACTTAGGCCGAGCCATCAGTGAGTGAGTGTGCACTTTTCTAAACACAGTCTCCCAGTATAGCTATAAAATCTTAACTAGGGCCCATTCTTTCTACATACCTGTTTATGATTAGGATTAAATTATATTTTAGTAATGCTCATTGAGGTGTCTCTAAGGCTTCTTTATTACCAACTATAAAATTTATGATATTATGATTTACTGTACTGTTTTACTTAGTAGATGTGTATTAACTCATTTCCCATATGAAACCTACCAATTAGTAAAAAAAAAAAAAAGAAAGAAAGAAAGTACATACCTAAGATGCTACTTTAGTAAAAATTAACATTTCCTTTGGTTTCATTTGGTAATGATTGCAAATAATATACTTTTTATGATACATTTGAACTCATGTGTATTTACAAAGTAGTTTTGCCTTGATGCAAATATTATATGGGTTGAGATGAGATTTAAGTGAACGAAAGTAAAGTTTCTGATCAAAATACCTCTGGAGTTGAATTTGATGTTATTCTAAAATAAGTCCTTATTGTTTCTGACAAGCAAGTATTCTCTCCAGGGATTCTCCCCTTCCATCATCTATACATGGAGCCTGAACGCAAGAATAACTATACAATACTTTTGGAAACTTTTCAATATCTCCATCGCATCTGCTTCAATTTATCAATCCATTTATTCCTTTATTTTTAAAACTAATTTTAAATGAGGCTTTATCATATGGCAGTTATTTTATTGTTCTTGGTAAGTAAGCACATGCAATTCTAGAACTATTCTGGCCATTTTGAAAATGAAAATTAACCAGAATGATAACAAATGAATCCACTTATGTATTATTTATAATGCTCATTTAAAAGTAATTAGCAAATTCTTATTTTCAAAGAGAAATGCTATATTGAAAAAATGATCTAAATGGAAACCACTTGAGTTGATTTTTGAGATGAACACATGAAAAATCAGGTAGAATAGAAAAGGCTGGAGCAGCTTTACTGTTTTGTGATACAAGACATTATAAAAGTGCATAAACCAACAATGAGCTATCACCTCACATCTAATAGAATGATCATGATCAAAAAAGTATGGAATATTAAATATTGGTAACAATACAGACTAACTAGGACACTCATATAGTGCCGCTGTGAATGTAAAATGTAGTCACTTTGGAAAACAGTCTGGCAATTCATCAAAGATTTAAACATAGTTTCTATATGACTCTGCAGTCCCACTCTTAGGGAAATACCCAAGAGAAATGAAAAGTCATTCACACAAAAACATCCATATCAATGCTTATGACAACATTCTTCAAATTAGGCAAAAAGTGGAAACAACCCAAATGTCTATCAAGTGGTGAATGGATACATAAAATCCAGTATATTCAAATAAAGGAAAGCTTTTTACCAGTAAGGAAGAATGAAACACTGATACATACAATGTAAATGAACTTTGAAAATAATGCAATAAGTGAAATAAGCCAGTCACAAAGAACTACATGTTATATGATTGTTTTATACTAGATGCCAATTAAAGGAAAAACTATTGCTGTAGACTGAATGTTTCCCGCCCCCCTCCCTAAATTCAGAGTGAAACACTCATGAGGGAGATTAGATCCCTTATAAAAGAGATCGCAGAGAGATCCCTTGCTCTTGCAGCATGTGAGTACACCACCAGAAGACAGAAAGTGTGTTCTCACCAGGCACCAAATCTGTTGGCCCCTTGATCTTGGACTTCCAGCCTCCAGAATTGTGAGAAATAAATGTTTGCTGTTTAAGAACTAGGTTTATGACATACTGTTACAGCAGCCTAAACAGAAAAGACATCTATAAAAACAGATGCTAGAACGGTGGCTCCTTGGATTGAGGCATGGGCAAGAGGGATTAGAGCATGATGACTAAGGACACAGGATTTCTTTCTGAATTAGTCAATGCATTCTAAAATCCATTGTGACAACTGATGGATAACTGAATATACTAATAGTCATAGAGTATACACTATAAAAAGGTAAATCATATGGTATGTAAAGTATTTCTAAGTGAAACTTGAATATTTTGTAAAATTTCTTATATTTTCTGAGGGCAGAAGAAAGAGTATAATTTCATTTTATATGAGAGTTCCAAAAAAACATCTACTTCTGCTTTATTGACTATGCCAAAGCCTTTGACTGTGTGGATCACAATACACTGTAGAAAATTCTGAAAGAGATGGGAATACCAGAACACCTGACATGCCTCTTCAGAAATCTGTATGCAGGTCAGGAAGCAACAGTTAGAACTGGACATGGAACAATAAACTGGTTCCGAATATGAAAAGGAGTATGTCAAGGCTGTATATTGTCACTGTGCTTATTTAATTTGTATGCAGAGTACATCATGAGAAACGCTGTACTGTATGAAGCACAAGATGGAATCAAGATTGCCGGGAGAAATATCAGTAACCTCAGATATGCAGATGACACCACCCCTATGGCAGAAAACAAAGAACTAAAGAGCCTCTTGATGAAAGTGAAAGAGAAGAGTGCAATAGTTGGCTTAAAACTCAACGTTCAGAAAACTAAGATCATGGCATCCAGTTCCATCACTTCATGGCAAATAAATGGGGAAACAGTGACAGACTTTATTTTTTTAGGCTCCAAAATCAGTGCAGATGGCGACTGCAGGCATGAAATTAAAAGATGCTTACTCCTCAGAAGGAAAGTTATGACCAACCTAAACAGCATATTAAAAAAGCAGAGACACTGCTTTGCCAACAAAGGTCCATCTAGTCAAGGCTATGGTTTTTCCAGTAGTTGTGAGAGTTGGACTATAAAGAAAGCTGAGCGCCGAAGAATTGATGCTTTTTAACTGTGGTGTTGGAGAAGACTCTTGAGACTCCCTTGGATGGCAAGGAGATCCAACCAGTCCATCCTAAAGGAGATCAGTCCTAAGTGCTGATTGGAAGGACTGATGTTGAAGCTGAAACTCCAATACTTTGGGCACCTGATGCAAAGAGTTGACTTATTTGAAAAGACCTTGATGCTGGGAAAGATTGAAGGCAGGAGGAGAAGTGGACAACAGAGGATGAGATGGTTGGATGGCATCACCAACTTGATGGACATGAGTTTGTGTAAACTCTGGGAGTTGGTGATGGACAGGGAGGCCTGGCGTGCTGCAGTCCATGGGGTCGCAAAGAGTCAGACATAGCTGAGTGACTGAACTGAACTGTATACGATTTTCCAATACGAAGTATTCCTAAATTTTAATACTTATAGTTCTCTTATGAATATATTGAAATCTTTTAAAAGGCATTGAAAGTTAGGCTTCTTAGGTGTCGCTAGTCATGAAGAAACCACCTGCCAATGCAGGATATGCCACAGACGCAGGTTTGATCCGTGTGTCGGGATGATCTCCAGAGAAGGAAAGGACAATCCACTTCAGTATTGTTGCTTGGGAAATCCCATGGAGAGGCACCTGGCAGGCTACAGTTCATGGGGTCACAAAGAGTCAGACACGACTGAGTGCACACACATACATATGATATATACAATACAGGGCTTCCCTGGTGGCTCAGATGGTAAAGAATCTGCCTGAAATACAGGAGACTCTCTACAATTCAGGAGATGCAGTTTCAATCACTGGGTCAGGAAGATCCCCTGGAGAAGGGAATGACATCCCCTTCTCCAGTATTCTCTCTTGGAAAATTCCTTGGACTGAGGAGTCTGCGGAGCTATAGTCCATGGGGTCACAAAAAGTCAGACATGATGGATCAACTAATGCTTTCACTTTCATTTTTCATGTATAATAGTAAACTTGGGGCAGTTTATACCTTTGAATTCTTTCTCAACATGTCAATACATACTTCATTTTCTTGATAGCAGATCCATTTTCCTAGAGCTTTATTCTAATTTAATTTGAAAACATTTATGCACATCTTTTTGAACTTTGAGATAATTGTTGATATTTATACTTTTTTAAAAATGTGGTTATTTAGCACAATGCAATGTTCTGGATGAGGATCAAACAATGGCCTTCCTCAGTTGTATGGTGCTGTACATTTTTTAAAAATGACTTAGACCTGCTTGTTGAAATACCAAGAGTTATTCCTTTACTGTAAAATTTCTAAGAGTCAATTGAAGCTTGAAGAAAGGTGTTGTATCGATAAAGGCATTCAAGTAAAATGTTAAATTTTCTTTTCTTCTCTTTATTTTCCTAACTGCTTCACTGTATATGAAGCATTCTTCTACTTAAGTAAGGCATAAGCACAGGAGAAAACAAGTCTCACAATTAAGAAGAGAATTAGATATTTTGACTAAGTGATACAGACTAAGTACTCTGTGATATCAATTTTCTACCACTATGCAGAGATTATAGTAAAGGAAAAGATATAAGATTCACTAATCATATCTGACAATGAGTAATTGTGTCTAATACATTCTATGCACTCTGCTAGGTGCATTAAAATAAATAAAAATCATGAAAGCCCTGCTCTGGAGAAAATCTCAGCATAAATCTTCATGTTTAAGTGACATCTTTTCTATGGTACATAAAATAAAGAAGTTTACCATTTTCTGAAGCGGCAACTGTGATGTTGTACCATGGAGTTTCTTCTCTATCAAGAACCTTGGTAGTCTTAATGGTTCCAGTGTTGGCATCAATGTTAAAAAATCTATCATCTTCAGCATTGTAGTCAATGAAGTATCTAAAGGAAAAAACAAGACAAAACAAGGATAAATCTTTTACCTGGTGCTATGATAAAGAAAACTGAACCAAGGAGGGTATTAAGTCTATTATACTCAAATATTGAAATATGAATTTTTACTTTCTGTATATGGCCCTCCATTTTGCCTGTCCATTTTATATTTGCATAGACTAATATTAATTATTTTCCTATCTGTCCTTACTTAATATTCAATTTAATTACTAATTCAAAAAGTTAAAAAGTAAAACTTTAAACTCCATGAGTAGAATAGGAGGTAGTAGACAGCAAAACTGCAGTAATTAATAAGGGAAGGATTTAAAAAAGAAAAAAAAAAAAAAAAACCCTGCCTCTGTGAAGTTCATAGTACATTGGAAAAAAAAAATGAACCTTTAATAAAACTTCTAATTGCTGTATGTACATTTTTTTTTTTTTAGGATAACATGTCGGGGATTAATTTATCTTATAATTTCATCATAGCTGAAGTTTGAAGATATATACAAAATAAAAACTAAAACATTTTGATTAATAACCATCATGTCCACATCACCTAGCACCTTTTTTTAGTCAAATAATGATAAAATAAATAAACAGGAAGTAGGTTGCATTACCAGCCACAAATCTTCTTCCCTCACCAATTCATGTAATTTTGCAGGGTTCTCTTCCCTTAGGTTTGGCCTCCAGCTAACTTGGGCAATAGAATGAGTTGAAAGTGATGGTGTCCTATTCCACATCTGGGTCTAGGTTTCCTCTTACGCTCTGCCACTGCCATAAGAAGAACATGCCAGGACTAGTCTACTGGTCCCCAGAAGAAAGGTGAACCCCACAGGCAGAGTTCTCAGGTTCCCTCCTAGAGCAGAGCTACCTAAAAATCAAGCAGCTGCAGGACTGAATGTCCTGGAGGTAGCACAGTTGGCAAACAGAAGCCAGCCAAGTTCAGCCAATCCTCAGTTACCTCACAGATACATACAATGTGGTTATACATGACATTTTTCTATAGCATTGAATTTGGAGGTTTTACATTATTCAGCAATATTTAATTATCATAAATATGAATACAAAATATAGTCAACAATCATCATATGTTCTCGAAATGTTCCAAACTATTCCTAAATAGATTTAAGGAGAGAATGCTTTCTTCTTAAACCTCTAATACATCTTCCCTCTCATATCCATGTTAGCTTAAGTGACATTTCATCAACACCTGAAGAGAAAAAAGATGAACTACTACGTGAAAAGTACAAGGGGAAAAAGACTTGGATATAACAGACTAAAGTCAAAGATCAAAATGAAGAAAAGGCTTGACTTGTTTGAAAAACAAATAGATGCTTTAATGTAACTAGCAGAATGGAAGTGGATGGCTAGGGCATTAGGACAAGCAAGCCCTGTAGCATATGAAAGGCGTTGTCTTTAATTTTTTTTTTTTTTAATGAAAGAAATGGGAAAACATTCCAAACAAAGGACATAGATTTATTTAGATTCTGGAAAAATTATAGTGGTTACTTTGAATCAGAGTGTGGAATATTTTAACAAAATTCAGAAAAGAAATGATGTCATCATGGACAAATGTGAAAAAACAGAAGGAAATGGAACAATACATGAAATAGTACTATAAGCTGGCTACAAACTATACAGCTTTCTGTTGGAGTGGTATCAGTATAAAGAAGAAATTACAAATGACTCAATTTTTGTGTTGTTTCTTTGTATTTGACCCAGCATGTAATTGATAAGCCTGTTCATAGCACGGGATAAAGAGTTAGGAGAAAAAATTCCCGTTGGGAAAAAAAGAGTGGGAGAAATCAATGATTTTGCAATGTTATGTCTGAGATGCCAAAAAAATAAATGTGTAATAAAAACTAGAAAATTAGAAATGGTTGTAGAGTTCAAATATGCTTTCTAAATAAACAGAAAATACAAACTTGAGTTAGATCAGTCTAAATGTAAGGTAATGGGAACAATCTCATCTGGGAGAGAATTGTAAGGAAAACAGGAAGTAAAAGACTGAGCAGTAAAATTCCCAGTCTTTTGAGTCTAAGGAGTCCAGTCTCTGAATAGGAGAAGGTGTCAGAGAAAGGAGAACAGCCCTGGAGAGAAGGAAAACTGGGAGAGTAAGGATGTACTCTTAGATAGGAGGGTTCTAAGTGGACAGAAGAGCTGTCTACTTCTATCAAGAAGTTAAATTGGAATATAAAGGCTGAACTGGATTTGGCAGGATGGACATCCCTGGTTAACTTGAAAAGAGTAATTTCAATAAAATATGAAACCATGGAAGTTTTACTGTGGTGGATTCAAAAGTCTATTGAATGTAAATCCATGGAGCCCATGAGTCTTCACAGTTTATTGGATACCATTACCTGAAATGAAGATATAAAAAATGGTGTCTTATGTCATCAGAGAAGAGGGTTCAAAAAATTAATATTTTATGATACAGGAAATATTAAGTACTGTCTTTGCTGAAAAGAATGACAATTTGTAACGAGGGGAATATCTAAAAAGATGAAATTCATGAGAAGGTGAACAGACTGGGTTCCAGGCCACAAATATAGGGATTTCTATTGAAAGAAACAGAGAAACTCCTTCCATTTTAACATGAAGAAAATATCAAAAGATAGGCGATTGTGGTAATGGAAATATTACAAAATTTGTCATACTTTCTAGAACAGAGTATAATTGAAATACAACCCATGCCTAGCACAGGCATACTCTTTTAACAGGGTACCTAAAACATATTTCTAAGGTATAAACATCATAAAAACCTATGGACATAAATGCACAAACATGGTAGAAGACAGTACCACAGAGAGGCAGGCTATAGAACATCCCAAGAAATCTAGGAGCTCACTAAATGAAAATAACATCAGAAAATAACAGAATAAATCACTTGGAACTGTATGATCAAGACAAAGAATTGGCCATTTTGGGCATTGATGGTTCTAATAGAAATTCTGTTACTTAAAGGAAATTCAACATGCAAAATCATTTAAACATGAAAATATAAAGGTATAAAAGAAATCTGATTGAAAGAAACATTAGATCCAGACTCCATAGAAAAGTGGTTAAGAGAGATATCACTGGGTTTTCCCAAAGCATTAGGCCATGGCATGTTGACACTGATTTACCTTCTTTTGACTTAAGATTATATCACAAAAATATCTTCTCATAATATCCTTCCCCAGAGGCCTGATATCAAGGATGAATGAGGATGAAGGCTGAATTGCTAAGGAGATGTGAGCAATCTTGTCACATGAAAAGAATAACATCCTTAAAATGTAATCAGTTGGCAATCTGGTTATTACATCATCCAAAGTAACCTGTCTTCAAGAAAATTTCCATTTTGGTTTACTTTAAGAACAACAGCTACTGGATTTGAAAGTTGGACCTGAAATTGAAAATATTATTCAACCTCAACGTTTCCTGCAGCAACTATCAGCAAAGTTCAGATTGCATTGTTATCAATACACCTCTATGAAATATAGCAGGACAAGCCCCATTTTAGAAATGTGATCACTTTAAAACTGTCAGTCTGGAAGAAAATGTGTTTTCTTCTGCTTATAAGGTGAATTAAGACTCTGAAAATATGTAGTTCCTTTATCAGAACAATCTCCTCTCTTTTAGGCTCTTTACACAGAGCTTACTAAAAATAAGTACTAGAAATAGTGGCTAAACACTTTTAGGATAAATACATTTTTATCTGAAATAAAAAAAAATAGCTTACCTACGCTTAAATGGTAGGTATAATACGAGGCATGAATCCAGACTTATGGTATTTACTTCTTGATTTTCTATGTGACCTAATTCTCTTGGAAATCTACAACATACAGGCTAGACCTCAGACAGGTGCTTGGAGCCAAAGAATCTTATTCATGGGGTTGCAGTTGAATTTTGACTCAAGTAGAGCTAAATAGTTCTGCTTAACTACCCTTATGTTTCTACCCAGCCATAGTGATAAAAAGGCAGAAAAGGGAAAACAGAAATGTGACAGAAAAGAACTATGCAAAATTATTTTGGAGTGTTATAAGTGGAATCATTCAATGTTAATCATTTAAAATTATGAAGTGACTCAGATGTGATTGAGTGACTAACACTTTCACTTTCATAAAACCTGAGGGATTAGAATTTTGAGATTTTTTTTGCTTCCCTGATAGCCCAGGTGGTAAAGAATCTGCCTGCATTGCAGGAGACCCTGGTGTGATTCCTTGGAAGGGAAGATTATCTGGAGAAGTGATAGCTACCCATTCCAGTATTCTTGGGGTTCCCTTGTATCTCAGCTGATAAAGAATCCACCTGCAATGTGGGAGACCTGGGTTCGATCCCTGGGTTGGGAAGATAGGGAAAGGTTATCCACTCCAGTATTCTGGCCTGGAGAATTCCAAGGCCCATGGGGTTACAAAGAGTCAGACACAACTGAGTGACTTTCACTTTCACCTTACACAGTGTTACACTAGAAGTAAGAACTTACTTTAAAACAAAATATTCTTGGGTAAGGAATGAGTATTGATTCAGTAGTGTCATCAAATAAATTAATGAGAGAATGCTTAAGAGATAGATTAGAGGTGGTTGGTGGGGAAAATTCAACTCCCAGTGCATTTCTGCATAGGTTGATTCTTGAAGATAAATAGAGTTGAGAAAAATGACAAGGGGATTTACCCAAAACAAATTTCCCAGTTTTCAGATATAGTGGTGGTTTAGTCATTCAGTCATGTCCCAATCTTGTGACCCCATGTACTGTAGCCCGCCAGGCTCTTTTGTCCCATAGTATTTTCCAGGCAAGAATACTGGAGTAGTTGCCATTTCCTTATCCAGGGGATCTTCCTGACCCAGGGATCAAATCCACATCTCCTGTGGCACATTCTTGACCACTAGGGCCACCTGGGAGGCCCATTTTCAGATATCAAAGAGGTACATCTACAGTCTTTTCCTCAGTGGTTAACAATCTGTAGATTCTGGCCTCGATTCATGCACAATGTAAATATGAATTTTATGGAAATTTGTTTCTAAAATGGATCTAGCATATGTGTTAAAATGGCACTGAGTAGTGCTAAGAGAATGAATAAGCTTCCCAGGTGGCTCAGTGGTCACGAATCTGCTTGTCAGTACCTACCAATGTCAGAGACACAGATTCCTAATATTACCCTTTATACATATTCTCCAATTATGCTTGAAATTTGTCAGAATAATTTCAGAATAGACTTTATTTTTCACAGCCTGTACTTAGTTTACACCTCTCTTTCATTGAGGGATATCTAAACACTGTCAAAAATGACAAATGTACACTTTTTACAGTATTTTATTTAGCTTATAGTTCTGGAACTAATTTTAAAATGTAATACAAGTATGATTTTTTTTTTAATCACTTTTTTTAGACTTCAGTTTGAATTTAAGAAAAATGCAGTTTGTGGTACGTCTAGCTGACACTTTGGGCAAATCCACAGGTATACGTAGCAAAAACAGCATGGCTGTTCATTTGGGAGTTAGTTAGGGAGGAAATGTTTAGGCAGTTTCAAGGGCTACTCTGATATGATGATTGCATGCTGCTGCTGCTGCTGCTGCTGCTAAGTCGCTTCAGTCGTGTCCGACTCTGTGCGACCCCCTAGATGGCAGCCCGCCAGGCTCCACCGTCCCTGGGATTCTCCAGGCAAGAACACTGGAGTGGGTTGCCATTTCTTTCTCCAATGCATGAAAGTGAAAAGTGAAAGTGAAGTCGCTCAGTCATGTCCGACTCTTAGCGACCCATGAACTGCAGCCTACTAGGTTCCTCCGTCCATGTGATTTTCCAGGCAAGAGTACTGGAGTGGGGTGCACTGCATGTGTGTGTGCTAAGTCACTTCAGTCCTGCTGACTTTTTGCAACGCTGTGGACTGTAGCCCACCAGGCTCCTCTGCCAAGGGAATTCTCCAGGCAAGAATAATCGAGTGGGTTACAATTCCTCCTTCAGGGGATCTTCCCGACCCAGGGATTGAACCTGTGTTTCTTTTGTCTCCTGCGTTGGCAGGAGAGTTCTTTACCATTAGCGCCATCCTGGAAGCTTGATATGATTGTATATGTGTGCTTAGTCACTCAGTCATGTCCAACTCTTGCGATGCCATAGACTGTAGTCTCCTAGGCTCCTCTGTCCATAGGATTCTCCAGGCAAGAATACTGGAGTAGGTTGCCATTTCCTTCTCCAAATCACATTATAACTCAACCACCACTATAAGTTCACTGTATTCTTCATGAACTAGGTATCAGGATCATCTCTATGCTAAGTGCTACTTAGGAAGTTATATGATCAATGATCAACTGGATGTTGCCTCTGAGGGATTGGTGATCCCCTGGCTATAGACCAGAGGAAGTGCAATTAAGTTTGTGCTATCTCAGATTTGTCCAGTAGTTCCTTAGAGTGCTTTAACTGTTCAATTCCATATTCAATCCATGTCTAATTTCATGTTGGCTGAGAAATGGGTTCGTTTAACACTTGCAAAGTTGTATGTGTTTATAAACCTAGGTTATAATTTTTATTCCTACAACTACTCTCTGTTCTGCCATTCAATACATGCACCTTCATATTTCTAGTAAACATATTTTAATGTGATGAGCAAAGTGGAAAGAAAGTACATTGCATTGACATATGATAAAGTTTTATTCTTAAAAGTAGAATTTCTGGGCAAACAAATAGGCAAACAAGTTTTGGCCATAGGTAGCAGTCAATCTCAATAATGATTGCCTTTGTTCAAGAATTTTCTTCAACAGAAGCTACTTGAAACAAATTACCGAGTTCATCATTTGGTGCTCAATTTCCATTTGACTATATAGGCATAGATTCAAAATAATTATTAATCATGTTAAAGTACATTAGAAAAGTTATTTTTCACTTCAAAAACAAAATTTCAGTCCTCAGAGGCACTTATTATTTTTATTACAGTCTATCCATTTCACCATAAAAATTAATTTAAAACTTGTGTAATGGAAATCTATTTTTACAGTGATGTATTTGAAGAAACATTAGTTGGATAAAATAATAGAAGATGCCTTTCCATTGTCATACTTCTGATACTTGTACATACAGAAAGTGAGTGGTGACGCTAATATACTTGAGATCTTCCCTTCCAAACAGCTGTTTTCATAAATTTTACTGACCATGATCAATAGACGGGATAAAGTGTAATCAATATACACCCTGTAGGATATTACAGCAGCTTGGCCTCATCTTTAATTTAACAAAAGGTCACACATCTGCAGTATAGCTCAGATTCCCTTAGCTCACTTTGGGGATGCAATTTATTCCACAAGTCACGCATCCAGAAAATAATCTTTCCAAAAGAAAAAAATAGAACATAAGGATCATTTGTCACTTGATAATGTACTGTGCTTAATAAAATGGGCAGCACATATAGCACATAGATATTTTAGAAAGCTTTTTAACTTCCTGTACTGAAACCTTGATCCAACAAAACAACAGCACCTAGAAATCTCTGCACAAAAAATAAGTTTCCATCTGTTATTTATGCCCTTAAGTAACTAAGATTTTAAAAATTCCAGTAATCTTGAGTTCTGGAAATGCTCTGGCACCATTTTAACCATTGTCTTCTTTCTTTGTAAAATTCACATGAAAGCTATTTCAATGTTTTAGTCTCCAGTCAGTAGACTAATAGACATCACTAAGCAAGGATTTTGGAGAAGGCAATGGCAACCCACTCCAGTACTCTTGCCTGGAAAATCCCATGGACAGAGGAACCTGGTAGGCTGCAGTCCATGTGGTCGATAAAAGCCGGACACGACTGAGCGACTTCCTTTTCACTTTTCACTTTCATGCATTGGAGAAGGAAATGGCAACCCACTCTAGTGTTCTTGCCTGGAGAATCCCAGGGATGGGGGAGCCTGGTGGGCTGCCGTCTATGGTGTCACACAGAGTCGGACACGACTGAAGCAACTTAGCAAGCAAGGATTTAGGTATTCATTCCAGAGCTAAATTAATTGTACATGCCCAACCGGAACTTAGATTCTCCTTCTGGTGTCAGGACTCTGATCGGGAGTGGTTAACACCACATGCTAAACTCTTTGGTAAATCTGAGCCCCGAATTTAAAAATGTTCAGAGATCTTCTGTGTCTTTATTGAAGCATGGTAGAAGAGACCTCATTTTATCCAGTCTCTATGAGTTGTCAGTTGTGTGACCGGGCGCTGATTTCCCAGCCATATTAGTCTACGATCTCTTCATCTCTATAAGAACAGATTTGTCTTGGACATCTTTAGGTCCCTTTACATTTGCAAATGCCATAGTCATGTCAATTAAGAGTAAAGGTATTGGTCTCTCTAAATGTACCTACTTGGCTATACGTAATGTGTTGAATCACAAAACAGGAGTCAAAGACAAACACTTCCAGTCTTAATGGAAGCATGCTTTCTATCTGCACACAGTTTGCATGAAATATCCTTAATGAGTTATCTCCTTTGTATCAGAAAACTATGACAGCTTTTATGAGGGTATATTAAGAGTTTCTATTAAAGGCTTAATTACAATATTGACTTTCACTAAATTTTTATAAATAGATTTGATCTATAGAATAAAAACTCACTTTAATATGAGTATATTTTGAAACACATTTTCTGAGTATCTTTGCCTTCTTTTCAGAAGTTTGAGTCCTATATTCAAATTTTTTAATCCAATTTTTAGTTTCTTTTTCAAGTTTGCTGTATGACCTTGTCATCATTTTGAAATCTCTCTCTCTCTCTTTTTTGTTAATTTAAAGAGGTATTTCTAACTGACATCTCATCATAAGCTATATGAAAATCTCAGGAATGTGTAAGAAATTAAGTACTCTAATAAGGACGCAGTGAACATCCTTCAAGCATTTGTTCTCTGAGGCTACAATTAAACTCAAAATCAACTAAGTAAACACTCCTAATGCTCTGCAACTATTCTTTTCCTAAAGATATTTTAGACAGATTTTTTTTTAATTTGACAGCTATTTCCAAACCTGATCACAATTTTATTTCTTATTTTAGCATATAAATTGGCTATTGTTTCCTAAATAATGTTATGCTAAGCATTTAAAACAGTTACACAAGATATTTAATATTTCCTTCTAATGGCTTAAAGTTATTATACAAAGAAAATATTAAAATATTACCAATAAGTAAATATATAGATAAATTCAGATTATAAATCAGAGTAGAAAAGGGCAGATTTACTCATATAGATTCACACTAAAGCTCTTCACTGGATAAGAATCATTGATTGAGGACTTTAGTAATTTTCTTTATGTTGCAGTAAATCAAGTTATATGTTTTTGATTTTACAATATGGAGAAACTCTAAAATTAAAAAGTTTTTTTCATGAGATGCTAGAATTAGAAATGGAACTCTTTTCGGCATATCTTTTCTCCAGAGTATGAAACACATCTGAACACAAAACATTCGTTTCCAACTACATGACATTTGACTTCTATAATGCAATTTACACTGTTATTGTTTGAATGAGAAGCAGTTCGGGGCTTTTAAAAAACAAGGGTTTTTTAGTGAAGCAAAATTGAATTTAAATTTTGGATCTGCCACTTTATCACTGTGTCAGTTCAGTTCATTTCAGTCGCTCAGTCGTATCCTACTCTTTGCGACCCCATAAATCGCAGCACGCCAGGCCTCCCTGTCCATCACCAACTCGTGGAGTTCACTCAAACTCACATCCATCGAGTCAGTGATGCCATCCAGCCATCTCATCCTCTGTCGTCCCATTTTCCTCCTGCCCCCAATCCCTCCCATCATCAGAGTCTTTTCCAATGAGTCAGCTCTTCGCATGAGGTGGCGAAAGTACTGGAGTTTCAGCTTTAGCATCATTCCTTTCAAAGAACACCCAGGGCAATGCCAAAGAATGCTCAAACTACCGCACAATTGCACTCATCTCACATGCTAGTAAAGTAACGCTGAAAATTCTCCAAGCCAGGCTTCAGCAATACGTGAACCGTGTACTTCCAGATGTTCAAGCTGGTTTTAGAAAAGGCAGAGGAACCAGAGATCAAATTGCCAACATCCTCTGGATCACGGAAAAAGCAAGAGAGTTCCAGAAAAACATCTATTTCTGCTTTATTGACTATGCCAAAGCCTTTGACTGTGTGGATCACAATAAACTGTGGAAAATTCTGAAAGAAATGGGAATACCAGACCACCTGACCTGCCTCTTGAGAAACCTATATGCAGGTCAGGAAGCAACAATTTATCACTGTGTAAACTTGGCCAAATTTCCTGTCTGCACCTTGACTATAGAATGGGACTAACACTGAAGCCTCATTAGGTTTGTTACAAAAATTTGGGGCATGTTATTACAACCCCCTGGCCCACAGATAGCAAGCAATAAATAGTCACATGATGCAGGATCACATTTCCAGAAAGCTCTCTAGCTTCTCTTATGCATCATAGGAGTGCTCATATGTCAGCAGCTACTGAGGAAATTCCTGAATTCCATTTGCAATATACCAGCAAGTGAGCACAGCCTTTTTAAACAAAGGTTTCTTCACTTTTGGTAAATAGCCCAGTTCTGATTTTTATTTTTAAGAGAGTTGATGGTGATATTGCTGCAAATTGCACATCCTTGTTTTGAGATAAAAGAGACAAAAGCGGGACATGGTCTGCTCTTAAAAATCTGAAGAATCTTACTAATAGTTTAGAAAATTGAAAATACAAAAGACAAGTCAGGAAGCTTTCCACAAATGCCTGTAAGGCTAAAACTCCCTTTCATTATCAATGCTACAGACTTGGAGTTAATTGCATTTCAGGGCACAAGGCAAGGTACATCTTTTCAGTGTGCACTTCCTTAATTAGTACAAACATTTGGTCCCTGGGAAAGGTAGAAGAATAAGGATTGCTTTTGTATTTGTTAATGTTTTCTGTTTTTTATTCCCTGTTAGCACCTAGAGGCCCATGTGAGTGACACATTTTTATTAAAATCAAGAACAAATATTATGTAAATTATGCCCCCAAACACCAGCTATGCAGTCTGATTATTTTAAGACAGCTTTGAAAGGATTCATTTTAGTTGTCTAACCAAAACAAAGCTGAAAGAAAAATGTACATTCTAATGGATCTGTGCTTCTCAATATCTGCATTTAGAGACATATACCCATCACTTTTGCATAGCAACAACTGGGCATATGTGTGTAACATACCTGGTGTTCAATTAAATGCCCTCAATAATATAGAGCAACTACAGAGGCAAACAGCACTATAAATGGAAGAATTATATAAATAATTTTTGCTAAATAAAATGCATATGTTGAAACATTCATATGAATATGCATATATGCAAAACACATATGCTGGTATGCATTGCCCCAAAATAGTTTTCAACATTTGCCATGAGTATAATTAGCACCCCAATTTTACCACCATACTACCCAGTTTGGTTTATTCTGTGTGAGGGTTTTTTGACCTGAGCACTATTGATATTCTGGACCAGAAAATTCTTTGTTGTGGGGACTCACTTGTGAGTTGTAAGATGTTCAGGACCACCCCTGACCTTTGCCTGCAAATGAGAATAATTTTCTTCCCTCAGTTGTGACAACCAAACATTTCATCAGACATTGTCAAATGTCCCCAGGTAGGGGGTACTTTGGGGATTCCCAGGTGGCTCCGTGATAAAGAATCCGCCTGCCAATGCAGGAGACACAGATTCCACCCCTGGGTCAGGAAGATCCCCTGGAGAAGGAAATGGAACACACTCCAGTATTCTTGCCTGGAAAATCCCATTGGCAGAGAAGCCCAGTGGGCTACAGTCCCTGGGGTTTCAAAGGAACTGGATTCGACATGACTTAGTAACTAAATAACAAAAGTGGGGATTTTGCCCTTGGATGACTACTGTTTTATGTGGAATCAGTGTTTTTTGTTTGTTTGTTTGTTTATTGGGAAATATAGAAGCAACACTGAGAGAAAGTCTGTCACTGACCTCAATGTTTCCTCCTTTGGCCTATCTTTTGGGAATATACATTCCTCCCTTCACAGCATTTTGACATTTTAAAAATCCATTATTTATTTTGAAATGTACATTTTCCTATCACTCTGTTTATTAAACTCACTCATGCATCTCTGATTTCTCTTTTCCCCCCACTGACATTGCTGTCAGGATGAATTTCCAAGACATTAGCTTAGTGCAAAGCCTTTGTACAATCTCTCTTGAGCTCCTTTTTACAACCTCATTATTTGCCATTCCCACACAGGCAGCCTAAGCTCCTTGTGTACACAACAAACTGCAGTTATTTTCCCTATTCTTCGCCTGTCTAATCATTAGCCTGGGTTTTGAACCTCAATTCAGTCTTCCTCAACTCATTCCCTCTAGAAGATATCAGGCACACTTGTTCCTTGCATTTGTATTAGATCTTTATTCTCTCTCTCCACTGGGCTTCAAGCTGCTTCGTGTGTGTATGTGGTGGTATGTGTGTGTGTTTAATTTCTTTATCATGAGGAATATTGTAATATTTGCATATGATACAGTGCTTAAATATCATTTTAAATTCCATGTACCTCCTGCTGCTTTTAACTACAAATATAGAATGTATCATTGATATCAAGCTTTAGTTTTAAAAAGAAAGTCTTATCCATCTTTATCAAATATTTTCACATCAAACTCACAGCATGAAATATTTTTATTCTCAAAATATGTTGGCTCCTTTAGGTAAATGACCACTGATTTTTAAGTATCCTTTATAATGCTTGGAGAAGGAAATGGGAACCCACTCCAGTAGCTTTGCTTAGAGAATCTGATAGACAGCGGAGCCTGGTGCGCTACAGTCCATGGGGTCGTAAAGAGTCAGGCAAGTGAGTAACACTTCCACACTTTATAATGTTAGCTTTTAATGTAGTTAGTTCTAAAGACACATTTTCCTTATGAAATGCATATGGTCTTCTATGGAATGATGAAGCATAGTGGGTTTTCCTATGGTTAAACAAATAAGCACATCAACTTCTGTTTGTAACACTTAATTAAAGATTAATGTTCACAACTGAGTTCTTTCATTTTGTTTTGTATACTTTGCCTATCCTGCTTCTAGCAATGTTGAGTTCTTGTTCTCAGTGTGACAGAAGGGTTATCAACTAACAGGATGATTTTTCTACATTCACAGATGAAACAGAATTATTAAATATATAACTTTGTGCTCTGAACATTGTTTCTCTCCATGTGTGAGTGTTCTGGTCATTTCTTTTAAACTTAAAAAGAATCATTTTTATGTAACAGGAAATTGAAACCCTTTACATAGATTTCATAGATTCTGAGGAGACTATTTATCATACTAGCTTTTGTTAGAATGGATGAGAACTAAGAGAGTGAGAATATAACCTTGATGGGAAAAAGCAGACCGATTTGTTAAGGATTTCAGACCTTCTAGGGCCTTAGAATTATCCAAGGGTATATATACAAGGTAACTAAAGACTTTTATATATTTACATAGTTCTTTGATTTTTATCATAATTAAGATACAAATCTTGCTGATTATGCAAGGAAAGCTTTAATTATCTCTACACATGACATGCCACAGTAATGTTAGTGAGCTCTTACTGTGTTAAGTACTTTCTGTCAATGTAATTTACTTCTGTCAACATATTCATGCAACATTATTATTTCTTATTCATTTACCTGATATTGAGATTTAGCGAGGTTAAATGACTGTATAAGATTACACAGCTAGTAAATCAGGTCACCAGAATTCTCACATTGGTTTTCCTGTCATTAGAGGTAAGTCTCTAACCCACCTTAAGTTCCAGAGGTTGGTGATGGGCAGGGAATCCTGGTGTGCTGCAGTCCATGGGGTTGCAGAGAGTCGGGCACGACTGAGCGACTGAACTGAAATGAACTGAACTGAACTGAACCTGCCTTGGACGAGTCAGCATTTATTGAGTGGCTATTAGGTGCAGGCCACTTGTCTTGGAACTTAGAGCACACTGCTTGATAAACAATCATAATAACTCTGAGAGATATATATTAGTGTTCTTCTTTTAGAAATAAGGGTAGATAGTTTCCCAAAGGTTTACCACATTATGACAGAACAAGGACAGACTCAGAGATGAATGCTATTTCCAAACGCTCACCTTTTTTTCACTGTATTTATATTCCCTATTACCAAGGTACCAAAGAGTTTCTAATATGTACTGAAATATTTCTCTATAAATTTTTTCAGTCAATAATGCCCCCATCTATTATCAAATGAAAAAACAATCATCTGTGCGGTCGCCAATATATTCATAAAGATAGCTACATGTCTGCTAAATTTGACAGAAACCCCTCTGTTATTTACTCAGTTAATGAAACAGATGATACTATGATTGAATTGCATTAATGGAAAATAACATGGAAAATAAACATTTTAAATATTACTCATCCATTTAAAATTATTATCAGAGACAATAAAATCTTTATATATCTAAAAGGAGAAAGTATACCATACCTTACTAAGCTATTAGCACTGTCAGGATCTTGGGCCAAAACTGTGCCAACAACTGTCCCGATCTTGGCATTTTCATAGACTTCCATGACATAGGAAGGCATGGAAAATAGTGGTGGTTCATCTACATCCCCAACAATGATCTTCAGCATGGTAGCATCTTTAAAAGGACCCAAGTGAGAAAAGCGAAAATCAAGGTGTGTATTGGCTCCTTCTATGTTGAGGGTATATGACTTCTTTTTCTCATAGTTCAGTGGCTGTGGGGAAAAAATAAGATTTCCAATGTTATGACTCCCATCACTTTTCAAACAAATATTCCCTTTTCCATTTTTGAAACAAACAAACATGGATATGTTTAGGTCGATCTATCCACTCATAAACAAACTATAAAGTTTGTCTTAGCAGTAATATCTACAGCAGAAATCATGGAAACTCAAGTCTGAAACAACAGTGATTTTTCACAGCCATAAATATGGTGATAATTAGGGACAAAAGAGTATTTTCCGCAGTCAAGCTAATATTGCTTTTTGGGGAATCTCTTCAAGCAACTTTTTTCTATCTCCTCTTCGACTTAAATCATTAACTTTTTAAAATATTTGCTGTGTGGATGTTCAGTCTCTCAACTGTGTCCAACTCTTTGTGACCCCATGGGCTGGAACCCACCAGGCTCCTCTGTCCATGGGATTGTCCCAGTAAGAATACTGGAGTGTGTTGCCACTTCCACCTCCAGGGGATCTCCCCAACCCAGTGAGGGAACTCGCATCTTTTGTACCGCAGGTGGATTCTTTGCTCCTGAAGCAATGCGGAAATGTTTTCTACCAATCTGCTAAATTGAAAAGGTACTTTTTTTGTTTGTTTGTTTTGTACTTAATCTATCTTGTACCATTGATTTTTATCTATCATCATATTATTTTTACCTTGCTGGTCTTAAACTTGATATCTTATTTTAAAATCTGACAAATTTTTAAGCTTTCAATTAACATTATCTTGAAATTTTAGCAAAAGGTTTTATACACACTTCTAAAGTTCACTTTTATAGTTTTAATTGTAATTATTTACTTTTTTTTTGCTTGTAATACCATTTTGTATATTTATTTTGGTTTTCATTTCCTTTATTATGATATTTTTATCCACTTTGTTTTTTCAATTGTAGTATTCTGCTTGTTTATACCGTTTATCTTTTTAGCTTTGAATCGGCATTAATAGTTTCTCTGTATCTTTCTAGTTATTTTTTCTTACTTTAAAAAATAATCCAGATAATATTTATGTATCTTCTATTAATATATTTATTAGGAGCCATGAATTTGACTTCATATACAATAATGAAGAACTAGGTCAATCTTGGTGTTTTGTCCAAGAGAATATATGTTCTATTATAGGATATAAAATAGTAAACATTCATTTATAGCACTGGACACTTAGGGATATATGACATTGTAGGCATTATGAACAGCAACCTACTCCAGTATTCTTGTCTGGAAAAACCCATGGACACAGATCCTCATGGGCTACAGTTCATGGGGTTGCAAAGAGTAGGACATGACTTAGCAACTAAACATCAACATCAAGTGTTATGAAAATAATAAGGATGCAGACTTAGAAGCAAGAGTGTGTGAGTAAGTAGGTAGTATTTCCAAGAGGAAGTACCTTTATAGGTAATGACTGAAACGTTTGAAAGTGTTAAACATGGGGGACATAACAGGTTCTGTGATCCAAAATGTGCTTAGTTATAGGATTAATCATGCTGAAAGTCTCCATGGTGATATTAGTGCAGGCAATGCATAAATCAACGTTATATTTTGAGCCTGCAGAAGTACCTATAGATTAACATCTATAAGAAAAAACTATAGATATTTTTCCACCCCTATTTCTGCAACGGATTTTGCAGCAGTCTGCTTCAATCTTGCAGTCTTCTTTCCTGGCAGGATCAGAGAATGATCATTTCCTAGGGTGGACATCAGATATTTTCATTTACCCTAAGGCCCAAGGAGAAGCTATAGAGCACATTTAGTGGGATTTTATAAACCGAAAGTCAGTCCTACTGATTATTATTTCCCTTATTGTTTCTGAGTTGCCTTTAAAAATTGACCTACCCAGGGTTGGAGATTGTATAGGAGGAAAACAACCATTTAAAAAGACACTGGATCCTTGGAAGAAAAGCTATGACAAAACTACAAAGCATATTAAAAAGCAGAGACTTTACTTTGCTGACAAAGGTCCAAATAGTCAAAGCTATGGTTTTTCTTGTAGTCATGTATGGATGACTACTAGTAGTCAGGTATGGTGAGAGTTGGACCGTAAAGAAGGCTGAGTGCCAGAGAATGGATGCTTTTGAACTGTGGTGTTGGAAAAGACTCTTGAGAGTCCCTTGGACTGCAAGGAGATCCAACCAATCCATCCTAAAGGAAATCAGTCCTGAATATTCATTGGAAGGACTGATGCTGAAGCTTCAATAGTTTGGCCACCTGATGCGAAGAACTGACTCATTTGAAAAGATGCTGATGCTGGGAAAGATTTAACGCAGGAGGAGAGGGGGACAAGAGAGGATCAGATGGCTGGATGACATCATGGACTCGAGTATACTCCAGGAGTTGGTGATGGACAGGGAAGCCTGACGTGCTGCAGTCCATGGGGTCACAAAGAGTTGGACATGACTGACTGACTGAACTGAACTGCCTGAACTTCCAAACAAAATAATAACAACCTAGAACAAATAATAGTTCTCAGGAAGATAGATAAGACATTGTCATTACATTATTTTACAAGTGTTTATAAGACAAAATAAAATATTAAAAATGTTAAAAACTCAAATTCTTAAATGTGAACCAAATATACAATACATATACATTTATATATGGGAAAATATTATGCATTTTATATTCATATATTTTAAAGAAGAGAAACCAAAGTATCACTGGAAGGACTGATGCTGAAGCTCTAATACATTGGCCACTTGGTGCAAAGTGCTGGCTCCTTGGGAAAAACCCTGATGCTGGGAAAGATAGAAGGCAGGAGGAGAAGGGGATGACAGGGGATGACAGGCAGGGTGGCATCATTGACTCAATGGACATGAGTTTGAGCAAGCTCCAGAAGAAAGTGAAGGACAGGGAAGCCTGGCAAGCTACAGTCCATGGGGTTGCAAAGAATCGGACACGACTGAGTGACAGAACAACAATTTTAAAGAAAGGCTAATGGATCTGCAGTTTATGACCCACCAAGTGGGAGTCATTTCCTTCTTAGAGAATTAAAGCTAGAAATGAATTGCCAATGTATCTAATATCCATCTTGTTTGGGGACTTGCATGACTTTTAGTTGGACCCACAGATTCACTGCACTTTTCTTTCCTTGACTCCTTTCTCCTTAACATTAGTAAGTAAGGATCTGTTTTGGAGTAATTCAATAAGTTTCATCCAAATTTAAATGACCTCTCCTCAAAATGGTACACAACTGCTGCCTATCAAGAATTAGGTGCATGGATATGGTCCCCTTGGCACAGAGGAGCAGGGACTGTCAGAATCTAGATATTTGGCTCATGGAAAGCCGCCCTTGGCAGGCTTACTACTTTTTAAGTATCAATGTAATTTTTTAGATGTAACCCACTGCATCTGGTAGACTTTATAATAACTAAGGCTCACTGAGTGTCAGAAAGACTTTCAATGCAACTTGTGGAAATAATTTTAGCCACCTCTATCCCATCAGATATTATTATCAAGCTGTGGATCCAATACAACAGGCATCTCTCTTTCCATTTTCAGCAGATCCCCTGGCAAGTTTGTTATTTATCTCAACACTGGCCTACCTACTGCTAAGGTACAGGTTTTTATGTCAACACATGGTTTCATGTTTATGACTAACTCATATATATTTAAGTATCCCAAGAAAGAGATAATCATTTTAAAGGACTTGTTTTTCAGGTCTGGCAGATGGATGGATAGGACCCGTCTCAAGTCACTAAGGAAAGAGAGGATATTTTGGATCAGGACAAAATTTCAGAAGCAGACGAACTAATAGCACACATGGAAATAGTTTTAGTAACCTCATTTATAAACAAAACACTGCAGTGCTAAATTGCAAATTAGAGAAACTGGAAATAAATTATGCTTTTGGAGGATTTCTTTTTGCAGGATTATGTATACAAAATAAAGTATGTTAATACTTGGTTTTATATTAAAACAAAGAATATACAACAGTATATAGAGAAAGAATTAGGATTATAATTTTTTTCCATTTACTGTAAATCCTGGTAATGCCGTCCAAGTGCGTATTATTCACACACTGTAAGTAGATCACTCAGTAATTTCCTAATAATCTTTTGTTCCAAGGAAATTAGTTAGAACTCTGTCTAAGGGTATCAATTTTCATATCACAACATTTTTATTTTTATTATGTGAAAGTAGTTTATCAAAAACAATAGACCAAGAACAGTGAAATCTATTCATCTAATACCTAGTTTTGATTAAAAGATGAAGAAAAAAAATTTAAAACATACTCAGTTTATAAAAATACCAAAGAAAGAAAAAAAAAGAGACATGTTTAACTGAGAGTATACAAAACACACACTTTTCCTATCTTAAAACAAAACAGCAACCAAAAAAAAAAAAGGATACAGAACAAGTTCATATGTGTGAGGCATAGTAGGAAATTGATTAGGGCAATTATAGAATGAAAGATTGTTTATGAGCATGATAAATAACCTTTTCCAGCTATACAATGTAAAAATTTCAACTGCCCATGCCTGCAGTTTTGGGGGGCAGGATTCTGACGTTTGAATTGGACAGATTAAAACAATCAACCCTTTTGAGCAACTTGACAACTCTTGGAAAGATGAGCCTCCAGTCTTTGATAAAGTTCACCATTATCTACTCCTAGATTTTGCCTCACCAAGATATTTGGTGTAAGGGGTTGGGGGTGGGGGGCATCTATAATTTACATACAGTTTATCCCATTTAACAAAACATCAGACCCATGCCAAGTTTCTTTTTCCTTTCTTTCTTTTCAAAACTGTAAGTCTGGATTACCAGTTCAGTGTTTAAGATGAGAAGCAGGTGAGTCTAAGGGAAAGGTGTTCTACTGGAGATTACTAACATAATCTTAATCTTTAAGGAGAAATATTCCAGGAACTCTATCAGACCCTGTTTTCGTTTTTTTTTTTTTTTTTTTTTTCCTTGGCC
>NW_011495086.1:2157290-2161461 GCF_000754665.1 Bison bison bison
GTCATGTCCGACTCTGTGCAACCCCATAGACGGCAGCCCACCAGGCTCCTCTGTCCCTGGGATTCTCCAGGCAAGATACTGGAGTGGGTTGCTATTTCCTTCTCCAATGCATGCATGGATGCTAAGTCGCTTCAGTCATGTCTGACTCTGTGCGACCCCATGGACAGCAGCCCACCAGGCTCCTCTGTCCATAGAGTTCTCTAGGCAAGAATACTGGAGTGGGCTGCCATTTCCTTCTCCATAATATCCTTGATATCCTAATATAATTGATTTTCTGACACTGAACCATTTCTGGAAGAATTCAACTTGTGATGTGCTTTGTTTTACTAGAATGGTTCTACAGGTGACAAGAGGTTGCTTAACATTTCTATTATTTACTAGTTTTTGTATAACTGCCATTGCATTAGTTGCTGGGGGCTGCCATAACAGTAATCACTGAGGGGTTTAAAACAGCAAAAATGTATTCTCTTGCAGTTCTGGGAACATGGGAGTCTGAAATTTGGCAGTGCTCAGGTTTATAGGCCCTATAAATTGTCCCTCACAAATTGTTTTCCAGTTTCTGTGACTGCCCTGGCACACCTGGGAAAGAAGACACCCCAGCACAGTTGGGAATCCAGTTTGCATTCCAAGTTTGGTGTTACAAACTCTTAGCTTTATAGCTATTGGGTCATAAAGTTGTATTTCAGAGGAAACACAGAAAACTTCAAGTGACTCATGCAACAACTATTGTGGTCAGATCATGTTATGTATTCATAATATTTCCTCATTTTTAATGCTCAAAATTGTCTGTGATCTCCATATATGAAGGACACTTCAATTGGATATAAAGACTGGGACTCACGTTTACTTTCCTGAGTATATGGGAAGTATTCACGCATGCTTAACACAAATCTCGCATGAAAATATTTCCCTACTGTTCTCTACCTTTGAAAAATTGGCCCTCTTTTATCTGAGTGCTTATAACAAATAAACCTATACCATTAACATTTGACATCTTGTATTATAACAATGTATCATGGCTACTCAGTTTCCTCTAAGAGAGAGAATATTATCTAATTCATCTTTGCATTTTAATTATCTGGCATAATTCCTGGTACATGGTGGGTGATTAATAGCCTCCCTCGATTTCAATATAGCTTTGTTTAGAGTATGGAAAAGTGCTATTTTATAGTTTACACTTGAAGGATGAAAAATTCTATGTTATTTTTAAAATATGAAGTTAATTCCTATGTGTGAACTAAACAATTAACATGTATTAACTCATTTAATGATCACAACTCTTGTGAGTTACAATTGTTTCCATTTACAAATGAAGAAAACAAGTACATAAAAGTCAAGAAACTTATTCAGGGCAACAGCCTAGAAGTGATATACTTAGGATTTGAACTCAGGTAGTGGGAACTCTATAGACTTTGCTCTTAAGCACTGTGATAGTTTGCCTGAAATCTAATTAGCATATAAAGGGTGTAATATAACATTCCAACTTGATGACTAACAAGGAACAGATTTTTCATTTCAGTTCAGTCAGTCAGTTGTGTCTGATTCTTTGTGACCCCATAGACTACAGCACGCCAGGCCTCCCTGTCAATCACCAACTTCTGGAGTTTAATCAGACTCATGTCTGTTGAGTTGGTGATGCCATCCAACCATCTCACCCTCTGTTGTCTGCTTCTTCTCCTGCTTTCAGTCTTTCCAAACAACAGGGTCTTTTCTAATGAGTTTCTTCGCATCAGGTGGTCAAAGTATTGGAGTTTCAGTTTCAGCTTCAGCAACAGTCCTTCCAATGAATATTCAGGACTGATTTCCTTTAGAATGGACTGGTTGGATCTCCCTGCAGTCCAAGGGACTCTCAAGAATCTTCTCCAACACCACAGATCAAAAGCATCAATTCTTTGGCACTCAGCTTTCTTCACAGTCCAACTCTCACATCCATACATGACCACTGAAGAGACCATAGCTTTGACTAGATGGACCTTTGTTGACAAAGTAATGTCTCTGCTTTTGAATATGCTGTCTAGGTTGGTCAAGCTTCCCTTCCAAGGAGCAAGTGTCTTTTAATTTCATGGCTGCAGTCACCATCTGCAGTGATTTTGGAGCTCCAAAAAATAAAAAGTCTGTCACTGTTTCCACTTTTTCCCCATCTTTTTGCCATGGAGTGATTGGAAAATATGCCATGATCTTAATTTTCTGAATGTTGAGCTTTAAGCCAACTTTTCCACTCTCCTCTTTCACTTTCATCAAGAGGCTCTTTAGCTCTTCTTCTTCACTTTCTGCCAGATTTTTAGTGAAATAAAATTCCCTCACTATTAAAAGATACATTCTTGCCTCTTCCATTGAACATGAACTATTAACTTCATTAATTCTGGCTACCAAAACTCTTAGTACTTTTATAATTCCTTAATTCAGACTCACAAAGCTGAAAAATTGAAATTCTTTTCTTGCAAAATCTTCTGCAACCTCTGTGACAGTTAGAGCTGTTTATTATGGTGTAATTCTAACTTCCCCAGGCAGTGGGGCTTTGCTTACTTTTCTTCAGTTACTTTTCAATGTTCTAATGCAGTTCACTGTTGCTGATTGGTTCCAATTTTCATCTTAAGTTTTCATTTCTTAATTTTATCATATTACTCCTAGTAATTACTTTCACATATCATTGCTCTTTCTTACTTACAAAATCAAACTTTTCCGTCTTTAACAAGAACACATTTCATATTCCTCTAGATAAGTTATCATCTTCCCCATCAATCATTTTCTAGCCAGCTCCACATATTTGGAACATTTTAATTGTTTCTCATTAATCACTTCTAGTATTCATTAAATCACACTAATATATTCCTCCTCTGGAACTATGCAACCATCATAAATAGATACATACCAAAAACAGCATTTAGCCAAGTTGTTCTAATACTCACTTCTTCATGGACTCTAAGAAGATCCTAAAATTCTGTTTTCCTACATAATAAAAGTGACTCATAGGACCTCTCCTTGATCCAGTTATTATATTGCATCATGATCCATGTGTTTCATCACTGAAAGGGGATGGTAATAATGCTATTGATACCAATATTTAAATAAAAAATGGAACTACAATTGTGCAAAATATGGCCAAGTCCTGGAATTTTATGAAAAAAAGCATATTCTGTTATTTGGTTATTTTGAAATTTTACTTTTGTATTGGGGTATAGTCAATTTTGTGATGGTTTCAGGTGAACAGCAAAACAATTCAGTTATACTTATACATGTATCCATTCTCTTGCAATCCCCCTCCTACCCAGGTTGCCACATAACATTGAGTGGAGTTCCTTGTGTTATACAGTAGGACCTTGTTGGATATCCATTTTAAATATAGCAGTGTGTATTGTACATAACCTTGCCAACTCCCTAATTATCCCTTCCCCCTTGGAAACCATGTTTGTTCTCTAACTCTATGAGTCTCTCTCTGTTTTGTAGGTTGATTTGTGCCATTTCATTTTAGATTCCACATATAAGGTATGTCATACAATATTTCTCCTTCCCTGTCTGAGTTACTTCACTCAGAATGAAACTCTCTAGGTCCATCCATGTTTCTGTAAATTACATCATTTCATTCTTTTCAATGGCTGAGCAATATTCCATTGTATATATGTACTATAACTTCTTTATCCATTCCTCTATCAGTGCATATTTAGGTTGTTTCTATGTCTTGACTATTATAAACAGTGCTGCAGTGAAAATTGGGGTGCATGTATCTTTTCAGATCATGTTTTCCTCCACATATATACCTAGAAGTGGGATTGCAGGGTCTTATGGTAGCTCTACTTTGAGTTTTTTTTTAAGTTGTGCATCTGGTCCCATCACTTCATGGGAAATAGATGGGGAAACAGTGGAAACAGTGTCAGACTATTTTTTGGGGCTCGAAAATCACTGCAGATGGTGACTGCAGCCATGAAATTAAAAGATGCTTACTCCTTGGAAGAAAAGTTATGACCAACCTAGATAGCATATTGAAAAGCAGAGACATTACTTTGCCAACAAAGGTCCGTCTAGTCAAGGCTATGGTTTTTCCAGTAGTCACATATGGATGCGAGAGTTGGACTGTAAAGAAGGCTGAGAACCAAAGAATTGATGCTTTTGAGCTGTGGTGTTGGAGAAGACTCTTGAGAGTCCAATGGACTGCAAGGAGATGCAACCAGTC
>NW_011495086.1:2161561-2162014 GCF_000754665.1 Bison bison bison
TTTGGCCACCTCACGTGAAGACTTGACTCATTGGAAAAGACTCTGATGCTGGGAGAGATTGGGGGCAGGAGGAGAAGGGGACAATAGAAGATGAGATGGCTGGATGGCATCACCTACTCGACGGACATGAGTTTGGGTGAACTCCGGGAGTTGGTGATGGACAGGGAGGCCTGGTGTGCTGCGATTGATGGGATCGAAAAGAGTTGGACATGATTGAGCGACTGAACTGTTGTGGATAGCTCAACTTATCAGGCTGTTGCAACAAATCATTAATTTCCAACTAGTATACTAAATAGTATTACAATGCTGAGTGCTCAGTCTTTTCAGTTGTGTCTGACTGTTTGTGACCTCATGGACTGTAGCCCCCAGGCTCCTCTCTCCTTAGGATTTCCCAGGCAAGAATACTGGAGTGGGTTGCCATTTCCTTCTCCAATGCTTGAAAGTGAAAAGTGA
>NW_011495086.1:2162114-2165850 GCF_000754665.1 Bison bison bison
GGGGCTGGTGCACTGGGATGACCCAGAGGGATGGTATGGGGAGGGATGTGGGAGGGGGGTTCAGGATGGGGAACATGTGCACACCTGTGGCAGATTCATGTTGATGTATGGCAAAATCAATACAATATTGTAATTGGCCTCCAATTAAAATAAATTTAAATTTTAAAAAACTGTTAATTAATGTCAAAGTAGTTTCAATGAATCTATCACTCCATAGCCATGCCTATGGATGAAGAATCAGAACTAAAGTTGCCACAAAGCAGTCTTCTGTCAAAGCTATTTTAAATACAGTGGTAGATTTCACTGAATTGAACTTTCGTCTCTTCAGTTTCTGGCTGAACATGAGGACCACTTTCAAGATACTTAAATCTTATAAGAATAAAAATAATAGTTTGACTGATTTTTAAATACAATCTCTAAGGAATGTTTTATTTCAATAGTTCATTAGTATTAGAAACCAATTTCTTATTATGTATGAAGTGTATGCATTTGTAATAAGTTGGTATACCATATTTCTATTGCACTTCGTGGCTCACAGGCTCATAACTTCACAATCTGATGGCAAAGAACATCCTGATTATTATTCTGTCACTCAATGCAAGATGAAGAAATGATACAGAAAAATTCAGTAAATACAATCCACTAACAATTTAAAAATGTGATTATTTTGAATGGGTGTAGTATGGATAAGGAAATGGCAACCCACTCCAGTGTTCTTGCCTGGAGAATCCCAGGGGCGGGGGAGGCTGGTGGGCTGCGGTCTATGGGGTTGCACAGAGTTGGACACGACTGAAGCAACTTAGCAGCAGCAGCAGCATGGTTTTAGTTGGAAACATTTCCTATTTTTTCTCAGGGTTAATTTAAACTTAAACAAATACTTTTATAACTTTTTATGTTACTCCCACTGTCCACCTCTGATCCTTTATTAAATAAAATGGTATAAATGATATATAGTATAAAATTAAAAAAAAATACAAGGTACCCAGTTGCAAAAAAAAAAACATGTGCACCAACTACTGTGGATAGAGATACACTTACACAGAGTGCACATTAGATACACGTTCCTGGAAATTATCAGAATTATCAGTATGTTGGTGCTGTGCTCAGTTGCTCATTCATGTCCAACTCTTTGTGACCCCATGGACTATAGCCCACCAGGATCCTCTCTCCATGGGATTTTCCAGCATATTTATAATGAATTAATTAGAATAAGTTCTTTCTACTCTACTAGATCTAGCAGATTTAAGAAGGATATAGAATTGTTGGAGTTTCCTTGGTGGCTCAGATGATAAAGAATCTGACTGCAATGCTGGAGCATGCCATGCATGCTAAGTCGCTTCAGTCCTGTTGGACTCTGTGCAACCCTATGGACTGTAGCCTGCCAGTCTTCTCTGTCCATGGGATTCTGCAGACAAGAATACTGGAATGGATTACTGTGCCCTCCTCCAGGGGAACTTCCCAACCTAGGGATCGAACCTGCATCTCTTAGATCTCCTGCATTTGCAGGCAGGTTCTTTCCCACTAGCAATGTGGGAGATCCGGGTTTCTCTCTGGGTAAGGAAGATTCCCTGGAGAGGGAAACAGCAACCCACTGTCATATTCTTGCCTATGAAATCCCATGAACAGAGGAGCCTGGTCAGCTACAGTCCATGGGATGACAAAGAGTCTGACACGACTGAGCAACTAACACTTGCACAATGAAAAACTAGAGAGATGCTTACCTTGATATGTAAAACAGAGAAGATAAATCAAAGAAAGATATGTACGAGTGAAACCTACCTAGAAATATTATGCTACAAAGACAAAACTAGAATTTTGATAAAAATCCTTACAGAAGACAGAAGGGGAAGTAGATTGCCAAAAGCCGTGAATGACAGTTCATGTTGTGCTGTGCTTAGTGGCTCAGTTGTGTCCAGCTCTGCTACCCATGGACTGTAACCTGCCAGGTTCCTCTATCCATAGGATTTCCCAGGCAGGAAAACTGGAGTGGGTTGCCATTTCCTCCTCCAGGAGATCTTCCCAACCCAGAGATCCAACCCAAGTCTCCCACGTTGCAGGAAGACTCTGCCATCTGAGGCACCAGGGTGTCTATGCATGCGATACCAAAGGGGAGGAGGGAGGAGGAGGGATAAATTAGGAAGATGGCATTAATATATACACACTACTATGTATAACTAGGTAACCAACAAGAACCTACTTTATAGCACAGGCAGCTATACGCAATATTTTGTAATATCCTCTGAGGGAAAAATCCGCAGAAGATAGATAGATAGATAGATTGATCGATCTATCTATCTAACTGTCTATAGAAATCACTGTGCTGTACACCTGAAACTAATCTGACATTGTAAATCAGCTATGCTTCAATGAGAAAATATTTGTATCATTCACAAAAGTATACATAGGACGTGCTATTCTTTATGTGATTATAGGTAATTTAGATAACGTGAAATAAAGGAAGGCAGTAAGATAAGCTCATGGAGTTTTCTGGAAAGTGTAGTTAACACTCAGTGCAAATAGATGAAGAAAGAAAGAAAAGAAGAAATGCAGGTATTGAAGTATCACTGTGCTTATTAGCCAGGCACAACTTAGAGCACTATTTTGCTTCATTTATCTCTCGTAACAATCACTTTGTAGCACATTAAAATTAAGAAAACTGAAGATTAGAGATTTGTGATAATGTCCTACATCTCTTACATGGCAAGACCAAAATTTATTTTTCATCAAACAGTAAAAATGGTATTTTCCACCATCCTTCACTGACTAAAAAACCAAGTTTAAGATTTTAGGCTTAAAATAATAGGCATTGTTTTTGCAATTAAGTATACTTGAAGAAGGTGATAGCACCCCACTCCAGTACTCTTGCCTGGAAAATCCTATGGAGGGAGGAGCCTGGAAGGCTGCAGTCCATGGTGTCACTGAGGGTTGGACACGACTGAGCGACTTCACTTTCACTTTTCACTTTCACACATTGGAGAAGGAAATGGCAACCCACTCCAGTGTTCTTGCCTGGAGAATCCCAGGGACGGGGGAGCCTGGTGGGCTGCCGTCTATGGGGTCACACAGGGTCGGACACGACTGAAGTGACTTAGCAGCATACTTGAAGAAGAAAAGTGGTACTACAGATACTGTTTGCCGAAAGTCATGAAAGAAAATTGGGCTAGAGCCTTGAGTTAAAACAAACAACCCCCAAAATGGAATAACTTCTATAAAGAAGGCCAATTGACATAGGGACCACAAGAACTGAATCTTAGAGAGGCTACTACAAAGCATACCCCTGGCTACAGAGGCTTATGTCACAGGAAAGAATGCATCAACTTGCATTCATCCCTATCTTTTTCCCCTTTCCACCTAGTCAGGGTCCATTAAACAAGGAATGAAAGTTATCAAAGTGTATTTACAACGTACTGCACCATGGACCAGTGAATTCAACTTGGCAATTTTCTGATGAAGGCACGATATAGAAAGAATGTGCGGATGCTCCTGCAAACTGATTTATAGAGCAGGGCTGATTTTGATCTTTGGGAAGATTAGCTGTTCTGCCTTGCTGGCTCAAGTGAACTGCCTTTGAGATTAAATAAGGAACAAGTTCGAAAGGACTGTTTTATCTATTTCCTGCCATCTGTATGAGTGCCTCTTGAAGGTTAAAATCCAGAGTTATATGGCTTAATTTTCAAACTGCAATAGTTTGTAACATTATATATATATATATATATATATTATCCATTTTAGAGTT
>NW_011495086.1:2165950-2166779 GCF_000754665.1 Bison bison bison
TTCCATATCTCAATGGAATAACTCTAAAATGGATAATCCTAATCTGAAGGATTAAGAAATTAAATGAATGCACACATTGTAGTTTAGAGGAAATACCAGAGAAGGCGATGGCACCCCACTCCAGTACTCTTGCCTAGAAAATCCCATGGACAGAGGAGCCTGGTGGGCTGCAGTCCATGGGGTCGCTAAGAGCCAGACACGACTGAGCTACTTCACTTTTACTTTTCACTTTCATGCATTGGATAAGGAAATGCCAACCCACTCCAGAATTCTTGCCTGAAGAATCCCAGGGATGGGGGAGCCTGATGGGCTGCCGTCTCTGGGGTCGCACAGAGTCGGACACGACTGAAGCGACTTTTTAGCAGCATAGACTATATTAAAAAAATAAATTCAGGAAAAAAAGTGAAAGATAATTTGGACTCATTAAATATCAAGGTTATATTTAGTATTAACATTATCATTTAACACAATTACAACACTTACCTTGAAAATACCTATTGTGTATGTGCATGTGTGTATGCAGTATCGAATAGAGAGTGTTAATTACATATAGGTGCACACTCATGCACACACATGATTTTGGCTTCATTTTTCACAAGGAACTTAAAATTAATCGAGGCCATGAAGGGTGGTAAGATCCCCATTGTTCTTACTCGCACAATATATACTTGTATTTTATATTATGTGTGTATTCACACCATCCACCACTTCCCTCAGGTTTTGTAAAGATAATAAAGCTTCCTAGTTTATATAGACAGTAGTTCTCAATTGGCAAGGATCCTCTGTTTCCCATTCCCCCGCATATATTCCAGCTAGATCACTACAATAT
>NW_011495086.1:2166879-2169528 GCF_000754665.1 Bison bison bison
AAACAGACCCAGAGGGATGGTATGGGGAGGGAGGAGGGAGGAGGGTTCAGGATGGGGAACACATGTATACCTGTGGTGGATTCATTTTGATATTTGGCAAAACTAATACAATTATGTAAAGTTTAAAAATAAAATAAAATTAATTAAAAAAAAAAAACTTATCTGCAAACATTAAATTCTCCCTCCTATTTGATTCTGTCAAAGAAAGAGGCATATTATCATAAATTCTTTCTTTTCATCTGCAATCAATATATCAAACAGGGTCATCTCTACCTCAGAGGATCTTTCTAATTCAATTACCCTCTCTTTAGTATCCTCAGTTTCTTGTCTCTTGACTTTTTATCCATCTGCTATAAACATACTTTCCATCTCCCAACTTACAATTAAAATCTTCATTTTATGATGTTCTCATTTATTTGCCTCCCTGGCTTTACTACAAAGCTTCTTAAAGAGGATGGTGTGTTTAAACTTTTTTCTTCCATTTCTTTGCCTCCCATATATAGTCTCTACACTACAATAAATTTGTTCTTCTCTTCATTGTAGCAGATGTTTCCTTCATGTTTCCTTTCAACTAGGTAATACAAGTAACTTTTGAGATTCTAAACAGACAAACTCCTGAGCCAAATTTTCCATCATCAATTTCTGTTGTTTTATTTGGTAAGTCATGTCTGACTTTTTTGCAACCCCATGTATAGCAGCCTGCCAGGCTCCTCTGTTCATCTGATTTTCCAAGCAAGAAAACTGGAGTGGGTTGCCATTTCCTTCAACAGGGAATCTTCCTGACACAGGCATCAAACCACATCTCCTGCTTTGGCAGGTGGATTCTTTACCACTGAGCCACCAGGAAAGCCCACACAACATTCTAGTTAGGTTTAAAGGAATAGTAAAGGTGTGCCTGTGTGCTCAGTCGCTCAGTTGTGTCCGACTCTGAATCTTTACAACCTATGGACTGTAGCCCACCAGGCTCCTCTGTCCATGGAATTTTCCAGGCAAGAATACTGGAGTGGGTTGCTATTTTCTACTACAGGGGATCTTCTGAATCTGAAGATCATACCTGAGTCTCCTGCGACTCCTGCATTGACAGGTAGACTCTTTACCACTCAACCACCAGGGAAGCTCCATAATGGGTGTACCAGCTCAATAAAGATTTGGGAATAAGCTCTTAAAATCCTTCCTGACACAGAGGAAACACTCAACAAATGTGACGTTACTATCTATTGTGATGAAAATGAGATGATGATAGAGAGCTGAATTAACTTTTGTAATCCTAAATGGTTTCATAGATCTATAATCCTTCATATTTTTAATGACTATATTCCTCCTATTCAGCCTCCTTTGGGAATTTTCACTGAAAAAATTCTCTTTTTATTTTGATATTTTCTTCAAAGACTCTCTTTCCTGCCTTCTGCTTGTTTCTTAAAAGCTAGTGTTCCCTAGGGTTTAGGATTCATCTTTCAAAAAGAATTATTCATCCATTTACCTGTATTTATTTGAGTGAAGAAGCCATCCAACGAATGAAAAGCAGACATTCCTTGTTTCATTTTTCAGTGTATAGTATTGTGTTGGCCAAAAAGTCCATTTGAGATTTTCTTAACATTTTATAGAAAGCCCCAAACAAAATTTTTTGGCCAATTCAATATATCCATTCATTATGCTAGTGCTTATTGAATGCCTATTCAGTGTCAGAAAACACACTAGACATTGGGAATGCAGCAACAAATTAAAAAAAATAATCTCGTTCTCTTGTAGCTTATATTAAAATTTCATTAGAAATAGAGACATCAAATGAGACCTTGTCACTTCCTGCTTAGATAGCTCCAGTGGCTTTCCATTGGGTAAAATATAACAATATTCTAAGTGTTTTCCTATGCACTAGCTTCTTCATTCTCTCTGCTCCAGAATCAAGGATGTTATTTAGGCTCTCACTGTGCCACATTCAACCCCACTCAGGTTCTCATTATGTTTTCTTTCCTCTTCTTTTAATTCTCTCATCTAATTACCTCAAAATGCCAACATCTGCTGGATCATGGAAAAAGGAAGAGAGTTCCAGAAAAACATCTATTTCTGCTTTATTGACTATGCCAAAGCCTTTGACTGTGTGGATCACAATGAACTGTGGAAAATTCTGAAAGAGATGGGAATACCAGACCACCTGACCTGCCTCTTGAGAAATCTGTATGCAGGTCAGGAAGCAATAGTTAGAACTGGACATGGAACAACAGACTTGTTCCAAATATGAAAAGGAGTTCTTCAAGGGTGTATATTGTCACCCTGCTTATATAAGTTCTATGCAGCATTCCGTTCCAGAAATGCTGGGCTGGAAGAAGCACAAGCTGGAATCAAGATTGCCAGGAGAAATATCAATAACATCAGATATGCAGATGACACCACCCTTATGGCAGAAAGTGAAGAGGAACTAAAAAGCCTCTTGATGAAAGTGAAAGTGGAGCATGAAAGTTGGCTTAAAGCTCAACATTCAGAAAACAAAGATCATGGCATCTGGTCACATCATTCATGGGAAATAGATGGGGAAACAGTGGAAACAGTGTCAGGCTTTATTTTGGGGCTCCAAAATCACTGCAGATGATGATTGCAGCCATGAAATTAAAAGACGCTTACTCCTTGGAAGGAAAGTTATGACCAACCTAG
>NW_011495086.1:2169628-2194174 GCF_000754665.1 Bison bison bison
GGCTATGTTTTTTCCAGTGGTCATGTATGGATGTGAGAGTTGGACTGTGAAGAAGGCTGAGTGCCGAAGAATTGATGCTTTTGAACTGTGGTGTTGGAGAATACTCTTGAGAGTCCCTTGGACTGCAAGGAGATCCAACCAGTCCATTCTGAAGGAGATCAGCCCTGGGATTTCTTTGGAAGAAATGATGCTAAAGCTGAAACTCCAGTACTTTGGCCACCTCATGCAAAGAGTTGAGTCACTGGAAAAGACTCTGATGCTGGGAGGGATTGTGGGCAGGAGGAGAATGGGATGACAGAGGATGAGATGGCTGGATGGCATCACTGACTCGATGGACGTGAGTCTGAGTGAACTCCGGGAGTTGGTGATGGACAGGGATGCCTGGCGTGCTGCAATTCATGGGGTCGCAATGAGTTGGACATGACTGAGTGACTGAACTGAACTGAAGTAGGTTTTAATTCTCTGTTCAACCGCTGCTAACGAATCAGACAGGATTAAACACCCTAAATTTTGCCTTCCCAATAGCACTGTTTAACTCTCTGTCATAGATCTCTTTTATTATCCATCTAAGAATGCATGTGATACTTGATTGGTGTCTCTCCACTTCCATAGGTGGGAAGCTCTAAGCAGGCTGAGAATGACTTTTGCTTTGCTCAGGCTTTCATGGCTCATGTAGAACACAATTACTGGCACATAAGAGACACTTAAAACTCAATATTTGTTAAAATAAAGATGTGGAAATTAACTCTTTTTATCAACACATTTTTTTATCCAAGTTTGGCAATTTCAGAAAGATTAAAATGAGAAGATATTTAGGTGAAGAATCAATATCATATATAGACCAGTGATGACTATTTTGTAAGTATTTGCACACTTTAAACTCTGCTTCTCAGGCCCCTTTTGTGACATACAAAAGACATATTAATCTTCAATTTTAAATCAATATAAAATTATGATTATTAGAAGAATAAATGAGATTTTACATAGTACAAATATAAATATATATACAAAACCAGACAGATATCTAGACAGATAGCTAGATAATATAATAAATGACAACTAGATTCAAATAGATAAATAGATGATTGATAGAATGACATATTGATTGATTCAGTTCACTATTACAGTGTGTGTGCTTAGTTGTTCAGCTGTGTCTGACTCTTTGTGACCCCATGGACTTTGACCTGTCAGGCTCCTTTGTTCATGGGGATTCTCTAGGTAAGAATACTGGAATGGGTTGCCATGCCCTCTTCCTGGGGATCTTCCCAATTCAGGGATAGAACCCAGGTCTCCCACACTGCAGGCAGATTCTTTACCGTTTGAGCCATCAGAATATAATTTTTCAGCCTTTGTTCTCAACATACTATACAGTAGAATCATCCAGAGTACTTGTTAAAAAGACTAATTCCCCACTCCCACTCCAGCCTTTCTGAATCAAAATATAATGAAGGTAAGGTCTAGGGACTTGAATGTTACAAGATTTTCAAGCTGAAATTGTTAAACATTTAAATACTGAGGCATACTTCTTTGGAAGTTACATTTAAATTCTCCTTTGATAATTGCCTGTGTTCTACTTCATTCTTACAAAGGCAAGAGCATAGTGTTCTCTTAAAAGCAAAAGGCAATAGGTTTAGTCTGGTGACAAATTCTTCGGAATAAAACAGAATGAGGGTAATGAGAAGTAAATGACTTCACTAAAGGTCCATGATCATCAAGCAGGAAAGTCTTATAATGCTACTTTGATTAGCATAACATAAAATAATGATATTAATAGAACTGGAATCCATGATAACTATGCTATCTGAAAATAAAAATAAGGGAATACATTCATAGTGTTTTCTACATCTGATCTTCCCACCATACTAAAACGCTTAGGGCTTCCCTGGTGGCTCAGATAGTAAAGAATCCGCCTGCAGGAAGATACCCTGGAGGAGGAAATGGCAACCCACTCCAGTATTCTGGACTGGAGAATCCCATGGATGGAGAAGCCCTGGTGGACTATAGTCCATGGGGTCATGGAGTTGGATACAACTCAGCAACTAACACAAGAAATGATTTAAACAGTTAGACATAATCATAATTCAAATGTAATTACATATTAAAGAGGAAATACTTTGTCATTTTAATGACTTGAAAATATATATTATTAATATCTTGCCAAATTTGCTTTCATAGAAAAATGAGTGAATTGCCTAGCTCACTAACAGTACTTTTTTTTTCACCTTTTTTAAGGAAAGGATCCCTTCTCTTGTCTCTTTGTCAGTGGAGATGGAGAATATGCCAACACCGTCACCATTAATGATGGAGTATGTCATGTCCGCATTTGAGCCAGTGTCTGCATCATTTGCCTTGATTTTCCCAACAGCTGAACCAACTTGAGCTGACTCAGGAACATACAGCTGATAGTGCTCTGAAAAAAATATTTTATATTAAAATTATTTGATATAATAATGGTCATAAAACAACAATCATTTCATAAAAAGACACTGAAATATTTAGGCCACACATCTATTAATGTTTACATCTATTTCAACAATGTTCACATTTCCCTATAGGCACTTATGATAGATATTAAGCATAATATACATGTTGTCACCAATTGTTTTATTGAGAAGTTAGAAACATCTATTACAGTGATTGATTTATTTATTATATAAAGCTTCAAATTACTATATAAATAACAGAAACCTTTAATTAAAATGTAATTTTATAAAAATTTCAACCAAGGTTACATTAATGAGATGTAATACTATACATAAATACAATTAGGCCATATAGATAGGTGAATGTTAAACATCTATAAAAATAACTTCTGAGTTAATAATTTTTTTAGTTTTGGTATGATACTTCATTTTTTTGGTTAGTGCATCTGTAAGTGTGTGGAGTATTCTAATTTTCTTCTGGTAAAATTGCATGTTTTAAAGTGCTATATGTTGTTGTTGTTCAGTCATTAAGTCATGTTCAACTCTTTACAACTCCATGGACTACAGCGTGCCAGGCTTCCCTGTCCTTCAGTACCTCCCAGAGATTGCTCAAGTTCATGTCCATTGAATTGGTGATGCCTTCCAACCATCTCATTCTCTGTCAATCGTTCTCCTCCTTATTCAATCTTTCCAAACATCAGGGTCTAATCCAATGTGTTGGCTCATTGCATCACATGGCCAAAGTATTGGTCCTCAGCTTCAGCATCAGTCCTTCCAATGAATATTCAGGGTTGATTTCATTTAGATTGACTGGTTTGATCTCTTTGATGTCCAACAGGCTCTCAAGAGTCTTTTCCAGCACCTACATGAAGATACTGAAAACTGACTTTTATATGTGTATCTGTACGTGTCTGCTTGTTATGCAACAAAGATTTTTCCCAGCTCTATAAATTTGTTTACACTATACTTGACTTCAAATATTATTTTTATAGTTCAACAGCCCTCACCAACATAACAGTTCATGAGTAGAGCACCTTCTGCGAAACATGATCCCCTGATCTTAATCATGTGCTTTGACCAGGATCTGTCAGATTGCTAAAGGCACCATATTCCTCTTAACAAAGTTATTTGACCTGGGAAAAGCATGAGACCACAATTTTATAGGACTCCACCATTCTTCTCACAGTTGATGAATGCAAGGATAGGCAGGTGATTCACAAGGAGATTCCATTCCCCAAAATGTTCAAACTGGAGCTCATTTCTCTTCGCTGTGATACACTGAAAGAAGCTTCTGACAATGCATGTGCTTCCAAAATTCATGTTGGAATAACTAATCTAAGGTCTGTAACAAATTTTTAGAATCCTTAAAAATGTTACAATATTCGGGAAAGTGAAAGTGTTAGTCATTCAGTTGTATCCAACTCTTTGCAACCCGTGGACTGTAGCCTGCCAGGCTCCTTTGTCCATGGGATTTTCTAGGCAAGAATACTGAAGTGGGAACCATTTCCTTCTCCAGGAGATCTTCCTGACCCAGGGATTGAACCTGAGTCTCCTGTTTTGCATACAGATTTTCTTTACCATCTGAGCTACCAGGGAAGCTCCAGGAAGTTACATATAAAATAGAACAGTGTTCTGATGAAAAACATATAGAAAAGTTGTAAAATAAATTAAAATCTATTGCCCAAAACTTATTGAGATAGGCTAGGAAGTCAACTTCCTGGTTGCGAAAGACTGTAAGTTCCAGCTATACTATAACTTTCTATAATTCAATAAGCCACCTAAAGGATTTTTGACTAGTGAAAATTAGGGTGATGACACTTGTAAAAAAAAGTCTTTTTACACAGAAATAAATAAGTAAATCACATAATTATTATGATGGTATTATTACAAAGCACATCGTTTTAACAAAGGAAGTTGAAAAAATAGTACCAGAGGGTCATAAAAGAGGCATGGTTCAGAAAACCTTTAGGCATACTCTTTCAAGAAGAAGCCTATCCTGGAAGAAGAAGATTCAGTGCAAAGAAAGAATGGATATTTGTTGCTAGACAGACCTTTGTTGACAAAGTAATATCTCTGCTTTTTAATATGCTATCTAGATTGGTCATAACTTTCTTCCAAGGAGCAAGTGTCTTTTAATTTCATGGCTGCAGTTACCATCTGCAGTGATATCAATGCCCTTAAGTAATTCCCTTTCCTCAAATGTTGGCTAAATATGGGGACTCACTTCTAATAAATTGAACATAGCAAAATTAATGAGGTATCACTTCCAAGATAAGGTTATGAACGCGCTGTGGTTTCTTTCATGAGTACTATTTTTCAAGCTCCCTTAGATTGCTTCCCTGGGGGAAACTATCTATGATGTTGTATTGAAGCCCTATGGAGTGTACCATATGACAAGAGACTGAAAACTGGCAACAGTGATGTTAGTAAGCTGGAAGCAAAAACCATCCCTGCCTCCCCCAGGAAAGTTTCTGAATAAGATCACAACCCCTGCTGCCAAACATACTGGGATCTAATAAACCTGAACCTGAAGTACCCAGCTAAGTCAAACCTATATTCCTGATCTCCAGAAATCATGAGGTAATAAATATTGGTTGTTTAAGCTCCTCAATTGGATGATTTACAATACACCAATAGATCATTCATATACAGCAGCCTTGGAGTTGTCAGTGATTTGACAAATACAAGGGACCCTGTTTAGTTCTTTCCTTTCTGTGGTGCTTTGCCTAATGTTTGGGGAAGTTAAAAGCAAAATTGAAACAAAAATCCAAACAAGCAAACAAAACATGATAAGCAGTTATTCTTGGAGCCAAGTTTTCAAATGCCTTTTAATCTCCCAATTTTATTTTGTAAAGAAATAAATTATTGCTGTTATATCCACTGCTCAAGGTGAAATACTTATAATCAAATTCTCAGCTCAGCCTCCTAACAGTGGTCCCCAACCTTCTTAGCACCAGACACCCACGTCATGGAAAACAATTTTCCCATGGACTGGTGGTGGAGTTTGGTGTGGGGATTCAAGCACATTACACTTATTGAGCACTTGATTTCTAATGCTACTGCTAATCTGCCTGGAGGTACTGGTCCTCTGGCCAGAGGTTGGGGACCCCTGGGTTAGAGGATACCATGAAGTAGGTGCATGCTTAGTCATGTCTAACTCTTTGAAACCCCATGCTCTATATTCTGCCAAGGTCTTCTTTCCATGGGATTCTTAGGCAAGAATACTGGAGTGGGTTGCCATTTCCTTCTCCAGAGGATCTTCCCAACCCAGGGACTGAACACATGCTGCCTGCTGCTCCTGCACTGCAGACAAATTCTTTACCACTGAGTCACCTTGGAAGCCCCTAGAAGACACCAGACGTTCAGTAATTACACTCTTTGCTTTTTTTTTTTTTTTTAACCAAACGGAGTTGAAAATTTCTTTCCACATAAAAACATACACATGGACTTTTATACCATCTTTATTCATCACAGATAAAACCTGGAAATCATCATTTATTTTTGCTTTTATTGCCTATGTTTTGTGCCATATTCATGAAATTTTTGCCAAGACCAATATCAAGAATCTTTTTCCCTCTGAGTTCAATGGATGTAAAATTTCAGTCATACTCTCTCTTGTGTGTGCTCAGTCATGTACGATTATTTGGGACCAGATGAATTGTATCCCATGATGTTCCTCTGTCCATAGGATTATCCCAGCAAGAATACTGGAGTGGGTTGTCATTTCCCACTTCAGGGGATCTTCCTGAGGACTGAACCCATGTCTGCTGCATTTTCTGGTGGATTCTTTACCACTGAGCCACCTGGGAAGCTGACTCAATTATATCAGATGATTTAATAATTCTAGAGACCTGCTGTATACATGGTGCCTACAGTTAACACTGTAGTGTTGTGGTCTTCAAAATATGGGACTACAGCAAACTAAAGGAGTTCTGCATAGCAAAGCAGATAATCAACCAAATTAAAAGGCAATGCAGAGGATGCATGGAAATATTTGCAAACTTGCAAAACATATAAATAACTCCTACAACTCAAGCAAAACAAAACAGAAACAATAACGATTTTAAAAATGCAAAAATGATTTGAGCAGACATTTCTCCAAAAAAAGACATAAAAATAGGCAACAGTTATATGAAAATATGCTCAACATCATTATTTATCAGGGAAACGCAAATTAACACTCTAGTGAGAGATAACCTCAAACCTGTTAGTCTGGCTATTGTTGGCAAAATAGAAAATAAAAAGTGTTGGCATAGTTTTGGAGAAATTGAAATCCTTGGACACTCTTGGTGGGAAAGTAAATGGTGTAGCAGCTACATAAAAGAGTATGGAGTTCCTTGAAAAGAGTAAATATAGAACTACAACATGATCCAGAAATCCTACTTCAGGGTACATACTCCAAGGAATTGAAATTACAATCTCCAAGAGATGTCTGTGTCCTTATGGTATCTGCAGCACTATTCACAATGGCCAAGATAACAGAAACAACCCATGTCTATTTTATTCATCACATCAGATCAGTTGCTCAGTCGTGTCCGACTCTTTGCGATCCCATGAATTGCAGCACCCCAGGCCTGCCTGTCCATCACCAACTCCTGGAGTTCACTGAGACTCACGTCCGTCGAATCAGTGATGCCATCCAGCCATCTCATCCTCTGTCGCCCCCTTCTCCTCCTGCCCCCAATCCCTCCCAGCATCAGAGTCTTTTCCAATGAATCAACTCTTCGCATGAGGTTGCCAAAGTACTGGACTTTCAGCTTTAGCATCATTCCTTCCAAAGAAATCCCAGGGCTGATCTCCTTCAGAAAGGACTGGTTGGATCTCCTTGCAGTCCAAGGGACTCTCAAGAGTCTTCTCCAACACCACAGTTCAAAAGCATCAATTCTTTGGCGCTCAGCCTTCTTCACAGTCCAACTCTCACATCCATACATGACCACAGGAAAAACCATAGCCTTGACTAGACGAACCTTTGTTGGCAAAGTAATGTCTCTGCTTTTGAATATGCTATCTAGGTTGGTCGTAACCTTCCTTCCAAGGAGTAAGCGTCTTTTAACAAAAATAATGAATAAACTGTCCAATAAGATAAAAATATCAGCAATTTGGGAAACAGAACTATTGAATGTATAGTGGGTATGTGTATGTATATGAAATTCTAGTGAGATAATTATAGAATTAATAGAAGAAAAAATTTAAAATAAAACAAATATTATGATAAATGGATATGAACTCAATGAACTTTTGAAGTCGCTGACAACAAAGATCACTAAGAATATAAAAATAAAGTTACTAGGATTTAAATGATTTCAAGGAAACCAAGGTCTTTGGGATCCAGATGCTTTTAGAGTAGAAATCATATTCTAAAAAGAGCCCAGGGCACTTAATGCTCAAATATTTTATTAATAGTTCTGTTAAACATAAATATTCACACGTTCCTTTGAAATTTTAATTCTAAATATATTTTTTATGTTTTATCACATTTTAAGATACTATGATTAACCTTGGGAAGAAATATCTAAAATTATCCTAAAATAACAAAAGATTTTAGAGAAAACTTCACACACTAGTTATAACAAAATCATGCAATGATCAGTTATGAAGACATACAGCATGCAGAGTCCCCTTTAAGAATTCTGACAACTGAAGGTCAACAGTCCCAAAATAATCAGGTTATTATCATCTTTGAATAATAATGATAATACATGAATTTTCATTTGCCTGTTATTTTATGAAAATTGGAATTCTCTTTAGGAATAAAAACACCTTGGAGAATCTTTAAAGGACATAGTTCAAATGTATTTAGAAATCTTTGACCTGTGGTCTAAAGTTTTGGCTTTCCTATTCGTGATATAATTCAATCACATGGAAAGAGTCAGTTTATGATTTAGAAAGAAATGCACTCTTATTTAAATAAGATTAGCAAAGGTCAAAACTCTCAGAATCTTGGTACACACGGTAAATGATCTCTTGCCTTTCTGTGTTATTTTTACTCGGTAATTGCTCTCTCTGGGAAAAAGAAAAAAGATTTTATCTTGGATAATTTTACAGTACAGTCTAATAAGCATTTCTATAGTTGCCAAAAAACTCCCTCAGTGTACTCTGCTTGAGTTCACAGAAAGGTTGTACATTGTAGGAGTGTTATTCAACTTTCAAGAGGAGGAAGGTGGACTAAAAAAAATACATTGAGATTTTATTTCTCACAGACACATATAAACACACACACACAAACATATCATATGGATTGTGTTTTTTTACTATCTTCATGTATATATTAGCTTGAGAGAGAGATTATTCATTTTACAGAAATAAATTTTATAATTGGGTTCATAAGGAAAAACACAAATTTAAAACAACAGACTTCATTCTTCATTTTCCCTGTTAAAATTAAGGAGGGAGGTTTCTTTCTCCCCCAGTTTCCTTCTCCCCCAGTTTCCTTTCTTTTCTCAGAGCATTTACAAGAGAAAACTTGTCATGTGTATGACTATATATGTAAAATATTTATATATATATTGCATAGTTAGAAAATATTTACTTTAAAATATCATAATGTCATAGATACAATCATAGATCTAGTTGATATAACAAAGGAATTGATTAAAAATATCTTTTATAGAATAGGTTATGCATTAAAAAATTAAAATCCCAATAATTTAACATATTTTTTAAAATGAAGAAATTTATTTTACACATTTTTTGGTATATAAAACAGTCTACTTGCTCTTTACCTGTAGCCTGGCTTTTGTAAAAAATAGTCATATTTAATAATTGTGCTGTTCCAGTACACTCATAATTAATAACTTGGTTGTCATATACACAAGCTACAACAGAACAGCCCTGGTTATTGTTTTGATAGTCATCAGTTCTGAATTGTGTAGCAATAAAGAATCACTAAAAAAAAAAAAAAACTTTCATAGCAAAGCAAATGTTTGTTTTGTTTAAGGCTGAAGGATTTAAATGACTTGCAAAAATGTGATGCAAAAACTGTCCCAAACTAACCAGACTGTCCATATTTGCACCACTACATGTTGTGAGGAGATGAGCTATAGTTGATGAAAATTACAACCAGACAGCCTACTAATGCTGTGAGGTAAGCTCTTTTCCTGTATCCATAATTTTTGTATGTATTTTGGTCTTTATAATACACAAATGTCACCAGGATATGTTTAAATCTGGGTGGTGTTTTAATATTAAAACATGTTGAGTTGCTTTAATCTGAGTTTCTTTTTTCCCAGTCCTAAAATTTTTCTTTCCAAACACTTATTTTCTGTTGTTGTTTTTGAAGGGATGTTTACATTCATAGATTTTTCTCTCTGTCCTCTCCTGCAAATAAAATACTATTGTGCTTATTGCATAAAGATTTTTCTCTTTTTTTCTCATTTTTATATAATTGTTTTCATATGATCATTGGTTCTTTTGATTTGTATTGCTTTCTTTTTTTTTCACTGTTTCTTTTCTTTTCTTTTTTTACTTTACAATATTGTATTGGTTTTGCCATACATCATGGGAACACGTGATTTGTATTGCTTTCAAGGCTGATCTTCACTAAGCATTTTCAATTTTCTAGAACTCTTAATTTATTTCCTACATCTTCTTTTACACATCGTCAGGGTGCTGAACAAAAATTTATTTATATCAGAAACTTCAAGCCTTCCTTACTTATTACATTGAAACTATTTCTGTTTCTATTTTGTTAAAAATGATGATTAGCTTTCAAACAAGAAAACTTGTTACCTATACTTGGTTTATCTTCAGATCTCTGGACATCTGTAATATCACCTTCTCTTTTATTATAGTAATTGTACATACTCCTAACTTTTATGATTTTGTAATACAAAAAGCTTTTTAAAATCTTCTAATATCATCTATCATATATAATTATTATGAGTATTATGTTTTAAAAAATACAAAGCAATTTATATTTTCCCTATGTTTATATCTTTTGTGTAAAGAAATATAATGCTTATATAGTAATATTGATCAATCACTTTGTGTTTAATGTCTTTCTCCTTTAATCTTCCCCTTTTCTAATGCCATAAAATAACCTAATATTTTCCTTTAAAGTATAAATAACATATGTTTTTAATCACTTTGGTAAACCTTTAAGATGTTGAGTTATCTACTTTTACAAGGATGACCACTGGTGCCTGTGCCTTTCATTATCTGATGTGTATTTTATCTGCAACCCCAACTTGGACATATACCAAGTCCTGGGGTACACATTTTATGGCTTCCTAAGGGCTTCACAAAGTCCACTAGATTTACTTTTCAAACCAAGCAGATGTTGATATCTGTTTTATCAACTCCCCTTCAATTATTTTCCTTTAAAAGTTCTTGATTATTTATAAATATGTACCCTTTCACTTGACATTTTGGATCAGTCTAGATTATTGACTCATGCACTAAATGTCACTTACCTTGTGCCAGCATAATTTCAGGTACTGTGCATATGTGCTAAGTCACTTCAGTTGTCTGACTCTTTGCGATGCTATGGACTGTAGCCTGCCAGGCTCCTCTGTCCATGGGTACTCCAGACAAGAAAACTGGAGTGGGTTGTCATGCCCTCCTCCAGGGATCTTCCTGACCCAGGGACTGAACCCACATCCCTTAAGTCTCAGTTCTTTACCACTAGTACCACCTGGGAAGTCCCAGTTTCAAGTACTAAGTATACAGTAAACAAAACAGACCAAAATCCTTATCCTTTTGGAGTGCACATTCTTATGGGCAAGATATATGATAAAACTTTATAGTATATTATGAAGTGATAATGCTAAAGATAACAGATTTTTATTATCTGTTTATGTGTTGATTAATCACCAAAATATCTCAGACAACAGCAAATATTTAATTCTATCTTGCATAGGCTAAGAACTATGACTGAGTTATAACTGCTGGGTTAGGCTCAGTTCAAAGTGAATTTTCATTCCAGAATATGAGCTGAAAAGATAGTCATCAGGAAGGGCAAGATAAGGAACAAAGGATGAAACCACTGAAGGGCATTTAAGGTGCCGTGTGGCATGTCTATTCATATTCAGCTGGCAAAACAGCCTTTGACACAAAGTTAAGTAGCAGGAGCATATACACCATTTATAGGAAAACATAAGGGAGGGAAAGAAATAAATGATTGTGAAAAAATAATATAACCTGTACACAGTCTACTCTCTGGACTCAAATAACTCTAGTTTACTCTCTAGAGTCTAAGGGACTATGTGTTGCTTAGAGTTAAAAAATACTTACCAGTTCCCTGACATTCCCAAATCTCTTTAAATGAAGTACCATCTTGATTTTAAGATCTTTCGATATAATCATATACAACATAGATTTTCTTGTTCCAGAGACTACTGAATTAGGGCACATTATTTGCCCACCACAAATTCAACATATAATTGGGGATAAAGGCAATGGCAACCCATTCCAGCGCTCTTGCCTGGAGGATCCCATGGGCGGAGGAGCCTGGTGGGCTGCAGTCCATGGGGTTGCTGAGGGTTGGCCATGATTGAGCAACTTCAGTTTCACTTTCCTGCATTGGAGAAGGAAATGGCAACCCACTCCAGTGTTCTTGCCTGGAGAATCCCAGGGACGGGGAAGCCTGGTGGGCTCCCGACTATGGGGTCGCACAGAGTCGGACACGACTGAAGTGACTTAGCAGCAGCAAGGACAAAATTATTGAAATAAAAATCCCATTTAGATGGAAAAAAATGTTAGTGGCTCATACAGCAATTCAAAAATGATTCTATGCAATCATTACAAGGATTTCTGTTCTTAAGACTTTGAGGCTAATTTATTTGTTGAACTCTTTACATTTACATTTTAGCCATAAAAGTCATGAAATTTTTGTTTCTTCCTCTTCTTTTTCATGTCTGTTACAAAATATACTGGTATTTTTTTCTCCTGACCTCATCTCTTCTTTGTAGTATATTATCAAATGCAGCCAATAGTAATCAATTCATACACTTTCTCATTTAAAATCTCTTCTCCTAAAGCCATGGGTACATTAGGTACATTTTCTGCCCTCCAAGTTATTCTAGGAAAATATTTATCAAAGCAAAATACAGTCACCTTATAGCATCCTATAAGCATTACTTAGTGCTTTGCTCTTCTTCAGACACAAATCCACATATTTTATTGTTGTTGCCTTAGTCAAATTAATTGATGAATCCTAAATTCAATGGGAGAATAACTTTCGCTAATAGGAAAGTACAGCAGAGACAGGAAGAGAACATTTACATCTACCAGGGCAGGTAAGAGAGATACCAAGTATTTGAGGATAGGAAGTCAGTAAAATGCTGTTACAAACATAATTCTCTGAGGAAGTGAGACAAATGAGAATGAATGTTGTATAATGATTGCAGTCCCTGACCCAAAGATCTTAAGTAGTTTGTCAGTGAGTTTGAATAATGAACTCACTGAATGCACTTTTTGTTTTAATGCATCTTTATATCATCTTTTAAAAATGCAATTTAGCATGTTAATGTTTCTCTGAGAAACAGTTTTTCCTCTTTTTCCTCAATTTTGAAGCCACTTCCTCTATCATTTTTTGTACTCTACTTTTGTTGACAAGTTCATGGTAAGTTAATTGCTTTCTTTTTGGTTTTGTAATTCTAAACTTCACCATAACACATCTAGGTGATAATAATTTTGACCCTGTTCAGAGCTTCTTATAATTTTTTATCTAAGGATTCATGTCTCTATTTATTCTTGAAAAATCTTAGTCTAGGTTTTTTTTTTTTTTTTTGAATACTGCCTCACCATTTTCTTTGGTGTCTTCATATGAAAGTCATTTGATTGTACATTTGAAACTTTATTTTCCTTTTGTACATAATTATTTCTCTCTTTAATCTTGAGCCTCTCAGATGAATTCTGGCTAATTTTCTTCACATATGTCTTCCAGTTTACTTTCTTTGTGTTCAGTTGTGTCTAACTCTTTTCCTTAATTTACTTGAGTTCTTAACATCAATGCCTGTGCTTTCTTCTGTTGATTGACAGGTGAAATTTTTTCCATGTTTTTTTTTTAAATTTCAGAGCAAACCCTGGTTTCATGCCATATACCTAGTTTTAGTAACATCTCCCTGAATTCCTGGGATTGTATACTCCCTCTTTCCTCCATGGCTCACAAGCTAAGATGCCAAGCCAGATCCTTCCTTATAGTTGCTCTGAGCTCCCACAACATCAACTTGAAAATTTCTCACTTGAAGTACCAATGCACTCAAACTACTATGACCATGTGAGAATATGAAGTCTACTGAGGGAAAACTTATATCAGTGGCAGAATGCTCATAAACTCCTAAATTCTTATTATTCCAGAGTATCACACTTAGGCTGTACAGAACTCTACAACAGATCTCTGGTAGAAAGGAACTCCTACATGTTCTTTATATTTTCAAGGTCAGAAGACAGCACTGCAATACCTAGGCAAATATGCAAGAGTATATCCTCCCTAGCCAAAGATGTGGCTGTATTGGGAAAAAAAGGAGTCTCTGAGTTCTATAGCTAATGCCAGCTTATAGATTCTAATACTAACTCACATCTATTGAATTGTTTGTGGGTTTTTTTTTTTTTTAACAATGGAATCAATGTTCAGATTGTCTGCAACTTTTTCCCTTCATTTCTCTAAATTTAAGTTCCTTTTTATAGTAGCTACCTAACTGCTGTAAAAGCAAAATATCAATAATTTATACACTACATTTATTTTCCTGTAAAGATCATGAAGGTTGGTTTACTCTTAGCAGTTATAAGATATAGCTCAGCAGTGGCCATAGGACTGGGAAAAGTAAGTTTTCATTCCAACCCCAAAGAAGGGCAATGCCAAAGAATGTTCAAACTACCATACAATTACACTTATGTCACATGCTAGCAAGGTATGCTCAAAATCCTTTGAGCTAGGCTCTAACAGTATGTGAAAGGAAAATTTCCAGAAGTACAAGCTGAACTGAAGAAAAGGCAGAGGAACCAGAGATCAAATTGTCAACATCTGTTGGACTGTTGAAAAAGCAAGAGAAATCCAGAAAAACATCTACTTCTGCTTCATTGACTATGCTAAAACCTTTGACATGTGGATCACAATAAACAGTGAAAAATTCTTAAGAGATGGGAATATCAGACCACCATACCTGCCTCCTAAGAAACCTGTTTGCAGGTCAAGAAGCAACAGTTAGAACCAGACATGAAACAATGAACTGTTTCAATATTAGGAAAAGAGTACATCCAGGCTGCATATTGTTACCTTGCATATTTACTTTATATGCAGAATACATCATGCAAAATGTGGGGCTGGATGAATCACAAGTTGGAATCAAGATTGCTGGAGAAATATCAAAAGACTAAGATATGCAAACGGTGCTACTCTAATGGCAAAAAGTTAAGAACTAAAGAGCCTCTTGATGAGGGGGAAAGAGGAGACTGAAAAAGCTGGCTTAAAACCCAACATTTGAAAAACTAAGATTATGGCATCCAGTCCCATCATTTCATGCAAACAGACGGGTAAAAATGGAAACAGTGACAAACGTTATTTTTGTGGGCTCCAAGATCACAGTGAATGGTAACTGTAGCCATGAAATTAAAAGACAATAACTCCTTGGAAGAAAAGCAATGACAAACCTAGACAGCATGTTAAAAAGCAGAGACATCAGTTTGCCAGTAAAGATTGGTATAGCCAGAGCTATCGTTTCTCCAGTAGTCATGTACGGGAGTATGAGTTGGACCCTAAGGAAGGCTGAGCACCAAAGAATTGATGCTTTCTTATTGTAGTGTTGGAGAAGACTCTTGAGAGTCCCTTGGACTGAAAGGAGGTTAAACCAGTCAACTCCAAAGGAAATCAACCCTGAATGGACTGATATTGAAGCTGGAGCTCCAATACTTTGGTCACCTGATGCAAAAAGCCAACTCACTGGGAAGTACCATGTCTGATGCTGGGAAAGATTAAGGGTAGGATGAGAAGGGAGCAACAGATAATGAGATGGTTAGATGGCATCACCTTATCAATGGATACGACTTTGCACAAACTCCAGAATTTTTCTCTTAATGAAATGTCTATTACACCAAATGTCTACTACACAATCTATAGCATTTTTGATGCCTTAAATTACTTTATGGTAGAATTTATTCTTTTTTAGGAAAGTTAAATATATTGGAACACTTAGGATTAATCCTGGATATGAAGCTTAGACTGGCTGAACTATGAGGTGGCAGAATGTGCATTATTGAATTTTAGGTACCATATTATTTATAGCACATTACTAATGTCCTTTTATCTTAGTTTGAATATATGTGTATTACATCTAAGTAATGATCTGCCTCATTAGCAAGTTTTAAAGATAACTTTAAATAATATTACCTATTTTGGTGTTGACTACATAATTTTACATGTCATAGAGATACAGATATCATTTCATATTTTATTTCTGAATGTACCATAATTTCATATGTCATATGTGATCCTTTTCAAATAATTTCTTAGAGTCTATCATAAAATGCTAATGATTAGCTGAAGCACATTTAAGAAAGGAAGAGTTGATGGGAACAACAAAAGAGCATTTGATTCATTGAAGCTTGTCCCTTTTAATACACTTTTTCCCCAGGATAGTCTTGATTCTAATTGCTTTTTAAAAGACTTTGTGTCTATGCTTCAATAACTTTGCAAGGTGAGCAAATAAGTCATTCCCTATGATTAAGCCCATGCCCTAGCATGTAAGAACTGCAATCAACTAATCATTACATTTATGCAAGCTAATTAATATATTTTTACATGAATGACATTTACTTGGGAAAGTGCCTTTAATAACATATATATATATTTATAGAAGATTTTGAGAGATAGAAATTTGATTGAAATATAAGTGGTATAGATATTGTGATATATGACTTACCAGGATATCTGATATCATAAATTAACCAGAGAGTTTTAAAATCTCTATATTAACTTGCTTTATGCATATACAGTATACATTAGAAATGTTAATTTCAAATTAAAAACAGAAAAAAGATTTTCCTGAATCTAAGACACTTTTATTGAATACTAATCATTAAACATTATGTTAAGCTCTGCCTACAATATTTTTAATACATGAATAAAATAAATTACTAGTTCTATGGCTATTTGAATTCCATACATCAGAAGGACAATTGACCTACATCAGAATATTCACTGTAATCAGGACTAATATCTTTAAAATCGCTTAGTCTACTTCTGACACTATCATGTGTCAACCACTATTGCAAAGCTGGTTCTCTTGTACAAAATGTGCTTTTCCTCAAAGCAATGATACAAGGGGGCCACTTTTCTTTTTAACACCCCCTCATTTATAATCATAAACATGATTCATAAAAAACTGAAAGAATGTTTAGAACTTCCCTGGTGGTCCAAAGGTAAAGAACCTGCCTTCCACTGCAGGGATATGAGTTTGACCCCTGGTTGGGGAGCTAAGACCCACATGCCAAAGGGCAACTAAGCCAGTGAGTTACAACTACAGAAGACTACACACAACACAGTAGAAAAAAAGTGAAATGATAAATACTAACTGAAAACCTTTCCTACTTTTTGTTCAGGGTTCAATGAAGAATTAGAAATTGATTTGTAAAGACTAATAACAATCAAATCATCTCTAAGAAATAAATGCCCATGACCATGAACACATATATCTATACAAGATAAACAGAACAAGTAAAAATGAGTAAATTAATAAATCAGTCTACAACTCTGCCATATACAACCAAACAGACCAAAAACAAATCATAAAATAATTCACATTATAACTGATCAGTTTCCAAATTATTCCAAAATGTAATTTCAAATTATTCTAATTTCAAATTATGTAATTTCAAATTATTCCAAAATACACAACTTCAAAATTAAAATAATTCCACAAACTTATTAAATTTAGCTGTTACCTTGTCTGAGAGACTTTTCTCTTCAGGTATATGTATCTTGTTTTATAGAATAAATATATAAAATACCTTTTCAATTTTTTATTTTATATATTAAATCATAATATAGATAAATGTATTTTGTGTTTAATAGGGTTGAATGAAAAACTATTTTTAATACATTCCCAACTTTCTTTCAAAATGTATACTTTCAATTTAGCTAGGTTAAATATCAAATTGATATACTGTTTTTCCAAGTACTTTCCCTGACTTGCAACTTAAATAAGTGGAGTGGTCTTTCCAATCTGGACTTGATTGAATGGTATATATCTAACTATGCTGTGGGCTTAGTTTTTCAGTCATGTGTCTGACCCTTTGCAACCCTATGGACTATAGCTCATCAGGCTCCTTTGTCCATGGGGATTCTGAAGGCAAGAATACTGGAGTGGGTTACCATGCCCTCTTCCAGGGGATCTTCCCAACCCAGAGATCAAACCCAGGTCTCCCACATTGCAGGTGGATTCTTTACTGTCTGAGTCACCAGGGAACCCCATATCTAACTATCTCTCCCATCAAAAATACAAGTATACAAGCTGTACAACATACATAAAATGACTGTCATTGAAAAGCATTCAATGCAGGAAGGTTTGGATGAGGTATAGTCCTTGAGGGAAAGGAAGCACATGAGATGAGTTTTATATTCTCAGGGACTCAGAGCATTTTTCAATATAATGTGCTAAAGAGAAGACCCTAACAGAAATTATGTACTTTGTGAGACCAAGGTTGGGATTAAAGGGCTGCCATAGTAGCTGAAAGGAGAATGAAGGCACAAATAAGAAACTAGAGAAATGAACCCAAAAGACTGAATGTCTTTCTGTATGGTAATTATAGATACATGCACTACAGTTGCACATGTAGAGACTCAAGTAAACCAAAATAAAGCAAAGCTGAAAGACATAAAGAGCTACACAGATATTTCAGAAGGTATGAGGCACCAGGAATCAGAATTAGTAAATGCTTTTGACTCCAGCTGATATTAGAGAAAATTTAGTTCTTAGGAGTAAGAGCTTATTTCCCAGGAGTAAGGGAAAAGATGAAATATACCAGTTTTAGCAGAGTTTAACTGTGCTAGTATAGGATATTAACTCTATATTGTATACAACTCTATATGAATTACCTAAATTTGTAAATTTGAGCAAATTCAGGGAGATAGTAACAGACAGGGAAGACTGGCATGTTGCAGGCTGTGGAGTTGCAGTGAGTCAGATATGACTGAGCAACTGAATGACAATAACATACTCTAAATTTAATCTACAAGAAAACAGCAAATCTCTGTGGATAAAGGTAACATAGTCAGGAACTTCTACAGTTGCTTACATACAATGTTCAACCAATAATGATAAGATACACTTGAAAATGAAATATGACAAAAATCAAAAAGGAACCAGTCCTTAAAATGACCCATAGATGATGTTGATTTGGGAATTATTAGGAAAGGATTTTTAAATACCTAAAAGGTCTGTCTAGTCACGTTATGGTTTTTCCAGTGGTCATGTATGGATGTGAGAGTTGGACTATGAAGAAAGCTGAGTGCAGAAGAATTGATGCTTTTGAACTGTGGTGTTGGAGAAGACTCTTGAGAGTCCCTTGGACTGCAAGGAGATCCAACCAGTCCATCCTAAAGGAGATCAGTCCTGGGTGTTCATTGGAAGGACTGATGCCGAAGCTGAAACTCCAATACTTTGGCCACCTCATGCAAAGAATTGACTCATTGGAAAAGACTCTGATGCTGGGAGGGATTGGGGGCAGGGGAAGAAGGGGACGACAGAGGATGAGATGGCTGGATGGCATCACCGGCTCGATGGACGTGAGTCTGAGTGAACTCCGGGAGTTGGTGATGGACAGGGAGGCCTGGCGTGCTGTGATTCATGGGGTCGCAAAGAGTCGGACATGACTGAGCGACTGAACTGAACTGAACTGAAAATCTATGCTTAAAAACATATAGAAAACTATTAATGGCTATAGAAGTAAAGTAGAAAATAAAGAATAAATAGCACCAGAAAGATAAATTATAATTGACTTAAAGCACAAATCTTTAATAAGAAAATGGCAATTCCATATAAAGCTAAATATGAGAACAAAAGTAGTAAAACTCAAAGAGGCTCAAAGAGTTTAAAGTTGTTCCATTATTTCAAGTGATAAATTATATCTTAAGGTAGAATGAAATAAACTGTAATATCTAAAGCAAACATTAAAGAAAATAGAAGAAAGTAAAATAAAACTGATGGAGGATAAAATGAACAAAATTAAATACATGAATAATTCATAGAAAGTAAGGAAGGAGAGAATAGAAAAAAAACAAACAAAAGAAACAAGTACCAAGATAATGACTTAAATAGAACTGTATCAGTAATTGTTTACGAATCTATCAGTAAAGTATTTAGGCCATTAGAATAGGAAAAAAGGGTCCAAAATATTGGTGGCTAAAAGACAAAGGAAGGGAAAAGCCCATGAAAATAGAACAAAGGAAGGTCCAAGGACCAGAGTTAGAACCTCGAGTGAAACAGCCCTCCTGGCTAGCCCAATTTACAGAGAGCAGGCTCAGAGGGAAGAGAAAAAAAACATATAAAAAGAGGAGTAAAAATTGAGCCACTGGCCTCTTTTGGGTTGGCCTGCCCTCATGCCTTGAGGATGTATTTTTCCTTTGCTTGCCAAATAAAACTGAACTGTAACCAAGCAGTAACATTGGTCTGCCATTGCAAATTTTTGCTGTGGTGAGACAGAACTGAGGAACTTACACACTTCCCCATTACAAGTTAAAAATAAACAACAAAATGTGAAGCCAGATGAAAACAAATGAACAAAAATTTAGTTTAGTGGCTTACATAAAACATTTTAAAAATAAGAAAATATAGTGAATAAGAAAATAATGAAAAACATTGTTCTAGCCAACTGATAAATTAAAAAAAGGAAAAGAAAAATCTTGAATAATTATATTAATATCAGATAAACTGGACTTTAAGTTATAAATCATTGTTAAAGAGAGATGCTGCAAAAGGAAATATTTTCAAACTAAGAGGAAGACATTATGCCTTAAATCTGGGTACATCCAGTAACATGATTTCAAACTACATTTAACCAAAATTAAAACAAAATAAATAAATAGAAAAATCCAGTATCTTAATGGCATACGTTAACATACATCTCTCAGTAGCTGACAAATAAAACTTCTGTTTGGCTATAGAAAATTGGACTGACATATTGAATAAACCTACAGCCCTGGGGAGTTCATCTTTCACCACAAAAAGATGTAATTTTCATTATTGGGGAATGGAATACAAAAGTACAAAGTCAAGAAATACCTGGAGTAACAGGCAAATTTGGTCTTGGAATACAGAGTGAAGCAGGGCAAAGGGTAACAGAGTTTTGGGAACAGACTGTATTGATCATAGCAGAAACCCTCTTCCAGCAATACAAGAGAATACTCTACACATGGACATCACCAGATAGTCATTACTGAAATTGGATTGATTATAATCTCTGAAGCCAAAGATGGATAAGCTATCAGTTCAGTTCAGTTCAGTTCAGTCCAGTTGCTCAGTTGTGTCCGACTCTTTGCAACCACATGAATTGCAGCAAGCCAGGGCTACCTGTCCATCACCAAGTCCTGGAGTTCACTCAAACTCAGGTCCATTGAGTCAGTGATGCCATCCAGCCATCTCATCCTCTGTCGCCCCCTTCTTTTCCTGCCCCCAGTCCCTCCCAGCATCAGGGATAAGCTATATAGTCAGCAAAAACACGACCAGGAGCTGACTATGTCTCAGATCATTAACTCCTTATTGCCAAATTCAGATTAACTTTAAGAAAGTAGGGAAAACCACCAGACCATTCAGGTATGACATAAATCAAACTGCTTACAACTATACAGTGGAAGTGACAAACAGATTCAAGGGATTAGATCTGATAGACAGAGTGCCTAAAGAATTATGGATGGAGATTCGTGACATTGTACAGGAGGCAGTGATCAAGACCATCCCCAAGAAAAAGAGATGCAAAAAGGCCAAATGACTGTCTTAGAGACCTTAAAAACAGCTATAAAAAGAAGAGAAGCAAAAGGCAAAGGAGAAAAGGAAAAATACACCCATTTAATGCAGAGCTTCAAAGAATAGCAAGGAGAGATAAGAAAGCCTTCCTCAGTGATCAGTGCAAAGAGATAGAGGAAAACAATAGAATGGGAAAGAGTAGAGATCTCTTCAAGAAATTAGAGATACCAAGGGAATATTTCTTGGAAAGATGGGCACAATAAAGGACAATAAAGGACAGAAATAGTATGGCCCTAACAGAAGAAGATATTAAGAAGAGGTGGAAAGAATACGCAAAAGAACTATCCAAAAAATATCTTCACAACCCAGATGATCATGATGGTGTGATCACTCACCTAGAGCCAGACATCTTGCAATGCAAAGTAAGTGGGTCTTAGGAGGCATCACTACAAACAAAGCTAGTAGAGGTGATGGAATTCCAGTTGAGCTATTTCAAATCCTAAAAGATGATACTTTAAAAGTGCTGCACTCAATATGCCAGCAAATTTGGAAAACTCAGCAGTGGCCACAGGACTGGAAAAAGTCAGTTTTCATTTCAATCCCAAAGAAAGGCAATGTTGAAGACTGCTCAAACTACTGCACAATTGTACTCATCTCACAAAATAGCAAGTAATGCTTAAAATTCTCCAAGCCAGGCCTCAATAGGACGTGAACTGTGAAACTCCAGATGTTCAATCTGGATTTAGAAAATGGAGAGGAAGCAGAGATAAAATTGCCAACATCTGTTGGATCATCAAAAAAGCAAAAAAAAAAAAGCAAAAGAGTTCCAGAAACACATCTACTTCTGCTTTATTGATAATGCCAAAGCTTTTGACTGTGTGGATCACCACAAACTGTGAAAATTCTTCAAGAGATGGGAATACCAGACCATCTGATCTACCTCCTGAGAAATCTGTATGCACGTCAAGAATCAACTGTTAGAACTGGACAGGGAAAAGCAGACTGGTTTAAAATTGGGAAAGGAGTATGACAAGGTTGTATATTGTCACCCTATTTATTTAACTTACATGCAGAGTACATCGTGAGAAATGCTGAACTGGATGAAGTACAAGCTGGAATCAAGTTTTCCAGGAGAAATATCAATAACCTCAGATATGCAGATGACACCACACTTATGGCAGAAAGCAAAGAACTAAAGAGCCTCCTGATGAAAGTGAAAGAGGAGAGTGAAAAAGTTGGCTTAAAACTCAACATTCAGAAAACTAAGATCATGGCATCTGGTGCCATCACTTCACAGCAAATAGATGGGGAAACAGTGACAGATTTTATTTGTTTGGTCTCCAAAATCACTGCAGATGGTGACTGCAGACTTGAAATTAAAAGATGCTTGCTCCTTGGAAGGAAAGTTATGACCAACTTAGATAACTTTTTAAAATGCAGAGACATTGTTTTTCCAACAAAGATCCATCTAGTTAAAGCTATGGTTTTTCCAGTAGTCATGTATGTGTGTGAGAGTTGGACTATAAAGAAAGCTGAATAGTGAAGAATTGATGCTTTTGAACTGTGGTGTTGGAGAAGACCCCTGAGTGTCCCTTGGAGTGCAAGGAGATCCAACTAATCCATCCTAATGGAAATCCATCCTGAATATCCATTGGAAGGTCTGATCCTAAAGCTGAAATCCAACCCTCTGGCCACCTGATGTGAAGAACTGACTCATTTGAAAAGACTCTGATGCTGGGAAAGACTGAAGGTGGGGGAAGGGAATGAATGACAGAGGATGAGATGGTTGGATGGCATCACTGACTCTGTGGACATGAATTTGAGTAAACTCTGGGAGTTGGTGATGGAGAGGGGGGCCTACCATGCTACAGTCCATGGGGTCACAAAGAGTTAGACTGGACTGAGTGACTGAACTGATTGAATAAACCTGAACTAATTTATATATGTAGGAAACAAACCATGAAGTTGGTTCACCTTCTTTTAAATCAAGTACATGTTGACATTTAAGGAAACTCTCAAGAAGTTTCAAAATACATGTCTTAACCATAATAAACTAGGTATCTTTTCTAAAGTATATGAGAAAAACTTCCACTTGCTAGTAATTAAAACATACAGTTCACATTCTGAAGGATCGAGGAGAAGCTTGATTGCTTGTTTCACAACGATTTCAAATAAAATATTAATGTTTAATTTATTATATGTCATTTATATTTGTTTTCATAAAAACTAAACTAATAAAAACAATAATCCTTCACTGAAATATTTTGCTATTGACAAAGATCATATCAATATTAATGTATTCATCAGTGATGTTTCCTTTTTCACTAACATTAAATTTTACCCATATCAGTTATAATTTTATAATTAGAATTATGGGAAATACTGCCATCTATTTAACTTTTAGGATCTGATCCTCCCAACATTACATTTCACTATATCAACTGGACTCATAAGTGGACCACTTAACAATTTTGCAATCATTTCAAGTTCTTAGGGTAGTTTTGTTAAATAATCAAATATCTATTCTTTTATTGTGATTATTTGACATGCATTATTCTTATTTCCCTAGATTGGTTACTTACCCTACAAGTTCAATTCAGTTCAGTCACTCAGTCATGTCCGACTCTTTGCAACCCCGTGAACCACAGCAGGCCAGGCCTCCCTGTCCATCACCAACTCCCAGAGTTAACCCAAACTCATGTCCATTGTGTCGAGGATGCCATCCAGCCATCTCATCCTCTGTCTTCAGCTTCTCCTCCTGCCCCCAATCCCTCCCAGCCTCAGGTTCTTTTCAGATGAATCAGCTCTTTGCAGCAGGTGGCCAAAGTATTGGAGTTTCAGCTCAACATCAGTCCCTCCAATGAACACCCAGGACTAATCTCCTTTAGGATGGACTGGTTGGATCTCTTTGCAGTCCAAGGGACTCTCAAGAGTCTTCTCCAACAACACAGTTCAAAAGCATCAATTCTTCTGTATTCAGCTTTCTTTATAGTCCAACTCTCACATCCATACATGACTTAATGGAAAAACTATATCTTTGACTAGATGGACCTTTGTTGACAAAGTAATGTCTCTGTTTTTAAAAATGCTGTCTAGGTTGGTCATAACTTTCCTTCCATGGAGTAAGCCTCTTTTAATTTCATGGCTGCAATCAACATCCGCAGTGATTTTGGAGCCCCCCAAAATAAAGTCTGACACTGTTTCCACTGTTTCCCCATCTATTT
>NW_011495086.1:2194274-2194485 GCF_000754665.1 Bison bison bison
AGAAGATATCCCATGTCCAAGGTAAGGAGCGGCAGCTGTGCTTTGCTGGAGCAGCCGTGAAGATATACCCCACATCCAAGGTATGAGAAACCCAAGCAAAACGGTAGGCACTAAGAGAGGGCGTCAGAAAGCAGCCAGGCTGAAACCACAATCACAGAAAAGTAACCAATCTGATCACATGGACCACAGCCTTGTCTAACTCAATGAAACT
>NW_011495086.1:2194585-2194832 GCF_000754665.1 Bison bison bison
GTTTCCACTGTTTCCCCATCTATTTATCATGAAGTGATGGGACAGGATGCCATAATCTTAGTTTTCTTAATGTTGAGCTTTAAGCCAACTTTTTCACTCTCCTCTTTCACATTCATCAAGAGGCTCTTTAATTTGTCTTCACTTTCTGCCATAAGGGTAGTGTCATCTGCATATCTGAGGTTGTTGATATTTCTACAGGCAATCTTGCCTCCAGCTTGTGCTTCAGAGTGGCGGGGGTGCAGGACAA
>NW_011495086.1:2194932-2197394 GCF_000754665.1 Bison bison bison
AACCACAATCACAGAAAAGTAACCAATCTGATCACATGGACCACAGCCTTGTCTAACTCAATGAAACTAAGCCATGCTGTGTGGGGCCATCCAAGATGGACAGGTCATGGTGGAGAGGCCTGACAGAATGTGGTCCACTGGAGAAGGGAATGGCAAACCACTTCAGTATTCTTGCCTTGAGAATCCCATGAACAGTATGAAAAGGCAAAAAGACAGGACACTGAAAGATGAACTCCCCAGGTTGGTAGGTGCCCAATATGCTACTGGAGATCAGTGAAGAAATAATTCCAGAAAGAATGAAGGGATGGAGCCAAAGCGAAAACTCTACAAAGGCAAATCTCAAACTACAGCTCCCTTTAGGGTTCAAGTTTACTTTATAAACTTTCATGTTCATAAGGCATTGATATTATATGCATATTCTTTATACAGAATAATAGAGGTCAGTGATTTTTACCTGCCTGAGAATAAATTTAAAAATGACTAGAATATAGTTAAAACCAGAGAAGGAAATAACAAAAATCTTAAAGAATAAATTCCTTTCAACAGAAGGGATAATATTGAGGAATTTATACCTTGAGATATTTTTTTCTGAAGAAGAACTGGGCAATTTTGTGTCCTTGGAGTAAGGATTCAAGCCACAGATATATTGATTTGTTCTCTTACACTGCAAGTCTTGCAAGTAGCTCCCATTCCTAATACTTTCCTGCCCACATACAGGCATTACTAGAATTGAGCAGTGGCTGTCCTCTTAGCTGTGTATGTACCTTCCCGTCTCTGTTCTCCCCTGTAACCTCCCTGATACTCGCAGACAGCCTGCTTTCACCTGGACCTTTGTTTGTCTTGTATTCCAGGCCACTGAGTTTGTATCTCCCTAGTGCAGAGTCTTTGTAAAGCAAATTATTAATCTAGTCCCCTCTCTTACTCTCAAATGCTTACTCAAAACCTAGGCAGCTTAAATTAAGATAAAGTAGATAGACTTAGAGTCTGTCATACAGAGTGAAGTAAGCCAGAAAAAGATAAACAAACATATTAACACACACATGTGGAATCTAGAAAAATGGTACACCTGAACCTATTTGCAGGGCAGGAATAGAGAAGCAGATGTAGAGATCAGACATATGGACATGGGATGGGGGGGCAGTGAATTGGGAGAGCAGGACTGACATATATACGCTACCACATGTAAAATAAATAGCCAGTGGGAACCTGATATATAGCACAGGGAGCTCAGCTCAGTGCTCTGTGATATCCTAGTGAGGTGGTATGGGATGGAGGATGGCAGGGAATCTCAAATGGAAGGCCACAGCAGAAGCCAAAAGAATACTGTAAAGTGATTATACTCTAATTTAGAAAAGATACAGCGATAGCTTTAAATTGAGATATAAGAGGTAAGAAATTGATTCCATTGTAAATTAATAGAAGAAAGAAAAATGCATTGTTAAAAATATGTGCTAGATGTTTACGCGAGAGTCAGTCACAGTCTTACAGTCTTGCTGTAACATGGCTTTCACAGCTGAAGAGGGAAAAAAAAAGTCAGAAGAAATGTAAAACAAACAAGAACATCTTAAGAAAAACAATTAGATTACTGGGTCTATTTAATGCCTGGATAAGATAGAGTGCCTAATGAACTATGGACAGAGGTTCGTGACGTTGTACAGGAAACAGGGATCAAGACCATCCCCATGGAAAAGAAATGCAAAAAAGCAAAATGGCTGTCTGAGGAGGCCTTACAAATAGCTGTGAAAAGAAGAGAAGCAAAAAGCAAGGGAGAAAAGGAAAGATATAAGCATCTGAATACAGAGTTCCAAAGAATAGCAAGAAGAGATAGGAAAGCCTTCCTCAGCAATCAATGCAAAGAAATAGAGGAAAACAACAGAATAGGAAAGACTAGAGATCTCTTCAAGAAAATTAGAGATACCAAGGGCACATTTCATGCAAAGATGGGCTTGATAAAGGACAGAAATGGTATGGACCTAACAGAAGCAGAAGATATTAAGATGAGGTGGCAAGAATACACAGAAGAACTGTACAAAAAAGATCTTCATGACCAAGATAATCACGATGGTGTGATCACTCACCTAGAGCCAGACATCCTGAAATGTGAAGTCAGGTGGGCCTTAGGAAGCATCACTACAAACAAAGCTAGTGGAGGTGATGGAATTCCAGTTGAGCTATTTGAAATCCTGAAAGATGATGCTGTGAAAGTGCTGCACTCAATATGCCAGCAAAATTGGAAAACAGCAGTGGCCACAGGACTGGAAAAGGTCAGGTTTCATTCCAATCCCAAATAAAGGTAGTACCAAAGAATGTTCAAACAAAGGCACAATTTGCACTCATCTCACATGCTAGCAAAGTAATGCTCAAAATTCTCCAAGACAGGCTTCAGCAATATGTGAACGGTGAACTTCCAGATGTTCAAGCTGGTTTTAGAAAAGGCAGAGGAACCAGAGATCAAATTGCCA
>NW_011495086.1:2197494-2201604 GCF_000754665.1 Bison bison bison
CAAGAGAGTTCCAGAAAAACATCTATTTCTGCTTTATTGACTATGCCAAAGCCTTTGACTGTGTGGATCACAATCAACTGTGGAAAATTCTGAAAGAGATGGGAATACCAGACCACCTGACCTCCTTCTTGAGAAACCTATATGCAGGTCAGGAAGCAACAGTTAGAACTGGACATGGAACAACAGACTGGTTCCAAATAGGAAAAGGAGTACATCAAGGCTGTATATTGTCACCCTGCTTATTTAACTTATATGCAGAGTACTTCATGAGAAACACTGGGCTGGAAGAAGCAAAAGCTGGAATCAAGATTGCCAGGAGAAATATCAATAACCTCAGATATGCAGATGATACCTCCCTATGGCAGAAAGTGAAGAGGAACTCAAAAGCCTCTTGATGAATGTGAAAGAGGAGAATGAAAAAGTTGGCTTTAAGCTCAACATTCAGAAAATGAAGATCATGGCATCTGGTCCCATCACTTCATGGGAAATAGATGAGGAAACAGTGGAAACAGGGTCAGACTTTATTTTTTGGGGCTCCAAAATCACTGCAGATGGTGACTGCAGCCATGAAATTAAAAGACACTTACTCCTTGGAAGGAAAGTTACGACCAACCTAGAAAGCATATTAAAATGCAGAGACATTACTTTGCCACCAATGGTCCGTCTAGTCAAGGCTATAGTTTTTCCAGTGGTCATGTATGGATGAGAGAGTTGGACTGTGAAGAAAGCTGAATGCAGAAGAATTGATGCTTTTGAACTGTGGTGTTGGAGAAGACTCTTGAGAGTCCCTGGGACTGCAAGGAGATCCAACCAGTCCATTCTAAAGGAGATCAGTCCTGGGATTTCTTTGGAAGGAATGATGCTAAAGCTGAAACTCCAGTACTTTGGCCACCTCATGCAAAGAATTGACTCTTTGGAAAAGACTCTGATGCTGGAAGGGATTGGGGGGCAGGAGGAAAAGGGGATGACAGAGGATGAGATGGCTGGATGGCATCACCCACTAGATGGACGTGAGTTTGAATGAACTCCGCGAGCTGGTGTTGGACAGGGAGGCCTGGCATGCTGCAGTTCAAGAAGTTGCAAAGAGTTGGACATGACTGCGCACCTGAACTGAACTGAACTGAAATAAGAACTTTATAGGATTTGAACTGTGTTTAGATTTGTGCATTTCATGGTGCTTTATGTATGCAAGTCTTAATAATATATATGATTGTTTTTTCTTCAAGCAATTTGCAAAGTTTCCCAAGGTATAGTTTGTCATTTTTTTTTTCATTTGATGAGTTATAATACTTTGGGGATAATTAAAGAATACTGCAAGCTACTCTTACTGTGGTGACACCAAATCATTCTGAGAGCAACAATGTGCTTAGAGCAGTATGGGTGCAAAATAAAATATCTTTTAAACAAATCGGAGTGTGAAGTTCTGGGTGTGTACCGCCTTTGTTTCAACACACTAAGAGCATATCACCATGGGGCAGGATTGACAGTTGTCAGCCATTCTGGGGAGACTGAAGATATATAGATCCCTTTAGTGATTAATGTAATGAGTTCACTCAAAGAGTATTCATTTATCCTTTTTCAAGTTAAACAATTGTTTCACTATGAACTGATGCTTCAGCAACAATCATAGATCAGAGTAAAGTTAGGGATACATTTTTCTTTATTCATCATCAGTTTCTGATTTTCTAGTGATTTCTAAAATAAGTTTTAATGGACTTGTCAGGTTAAAATCAGTTTATTAAGCCCCCTGCATAAATTTTTCACTCTATTATAATAAGGGTTATAATATTAATATACATCTTAAAAATAGTGGTGATAGAATCTACTTAAATAACATAGGTTGAAAATGAGGTTGGTGTTGTAATTATAATAATGTTTATATTCAGCTTAATTCAGCATTATCATTCATTACCTCTTAAAAAAAAAATCTTTGAACTTTAGTCTCTGGTGGCTCAGTAGGAAAGATTCTGCCTGGAGATGAGAGTTTGATCCCTGGATCAGGAAGATCCTCCGGAGAAGGAAATGAAACTCACTCCAGTAATTTTGCCTGGGAAATCCAATGGGCAGAGGAACGAGGCACGCTACAGTCCATGGGGTCACGAAAGAGTCGGGGATGACTTAGTGACTAAATCAACCAATGAACTCCTTACTCTATAAAAGGGTTTTGTTGTTGTTTAGTCCAACACTTTGCCACCCTGTTGACTGCAGTATACCTGGCTCCCCTGTCCTTCACTATCTCCCAGAGTCTGATCAACTCATGTGCATTGAATTGATGATGCCATCCAACAATCTCATCCTCATCCTTCTCTTCCGGCCTTCAATCTTTCCCAGCATCAGGGTCTTTTCCAATGAGTTGGCTCTTCACATATAGGTGGCCAAAGTTTCGGAGTTTCAGCATCAGTCTTTCTAATGAATATTCAAGGTTAATTTCCTTTAGGATTGACCTGTTTGAGCTACTTGCAGTCCAAGGGATTCTCAAGAGTCCTCTCCAGCACCACAGTTCAAAAGCATCAGTTCTTCAGCACTCAGGCTTCTTTATGGTCCCACTTTCACATTCGTACATGACTACTGGAAAACCAAATTGTTGACAATATGGACCTTTGTCAGTAAACTGATGTCTCTGCTTTTTAATATACTGTCTAAGTTTGTCATAGCTTTTCTTCCAAGGAGCAAGCATCTTTTAATTTCACGGCTACAGTCACCATCCGATTACACTAGTCTCATAATGAAACATGCGTATATGCATATTGTGTGGAATAAGGGGTTAAATGAATACAAAAATACACTGCAATTTTGTAAAATGACTTGGAATTTAATTATACTTCATAGTTTAATAATATGTACTTATCTATGACATAATTTTCTTTCAAATATGTTTTCTTCATAGAGCAAAAGCCACTTGAAAGAACCAAGTCACATAATCTTGTCCTTAGAATTGATATTTTAAAGGAACTTTGCCTAACCATGAATTCACCTTGCCTGTCTTTATCCATAGTCTTTTAATAATAATATTTTTACAGAGTATTTAAATTAAACTCATTTACTCATTCATTTTGTAACCATTTATCCAGAGCTAGGCACCAATCTAAACACTTAATGCTACAAAGACAAATCAAGCATCATTCTTACTTAGAGGGACCCACAGTGTAGGGGAGATTTGCACCTATGGAGATAAATATAGCATAAAAGCACATGGGAAAGTGCCATGTTACAGAAACCAAGGGTTAATTAACTGCTAATTCTGTGATGGAGTTCAGAGAAACTTTTAGGAGGGCTTTTAAACAAAGGAATGTGGTAGTCCTGGTGGCTCAGATGGTAAATGCCTTCAATACAGGAGACCCAGCTTTGATCTCTGTTTAGGAAGATCCCCTGGAGAAGAGAATGACAACCCAATCCAGTATTCTTGCCTAGAAAATTCCATGGACAGAGGAGCCTGGAGGACTATAGTTCATGGGGTCACAAAGAGTTGGACACAACTGAATGACTATTACAAACAAAGGAATGTGAGTGAAAAATTCTAGACTGATTTAAGGATATGCATATTCTTGCTGTGTTTTCAGAACAGGCAGTATTCCATTGAGTACTGAGAGCAATACTGGGAGATAAGGCTGGGTAAGCCTTTCACACTGACACGTGGAGAGCATTGTTGACTTGCCACAATGTCTACTTTGTTACAGAGTTTATTTTCTTCCTCACCCCAGATTTATTGAAGTTGAAATGTATTCCTTGGACTATAAATACAAACAGGCAAAATATTTTACCTCTGAAATTTCTGTTGTCCTTAAAACTCATTATTTACCAATAACCATCAAAATTGTCCATTACTTGTTTTTATTTCAAATATGCCTCTGCAAATTTTTCTAAAAATCACTGCAGCAGCTACTTCTCTGTAACTTTTTGATGATATTTGCTAAGCTGTTTTTTCGAAGACGAACCTAGCAGGTCTTTTTAAAAAAATTATTGGAGTAGAGTTGCTTTGAAATATTATGTTATTTTCTGCTTTACAGTAAAGTGAATCATCCATCAGTCAGTTCAGTTCAGTTGCTCAGTCCTGTCCGACTCTTTGCGACCCCATGAATTGCAGCACATCAGGCCTCCCTGTCCATCACC
>NW_011495086.1:2201704-2207557 GCF_000754665.1 Bison bison bison
CACCAACTGCTGGAGTTCACTCAGACTCACATCCATTGAGTCAGTAATGCCATCCAGCCATCTCATCCTCTGTCGTCCCCTTCCCCTCCTGCCCTCAATCCCTCCCAGCATCAGAGTCTTTTCCAGTGAGTCAACTCTTCGCATGAGGTGGCCAAAGTACTGGAGTTTCAGCTTTAGCATCATTCCTTCCAAAGAAATCCCAGGGCTGATCTCCTTCAGAATGGACTGGTTGGATCTCCTTGCAGTCCAAGGGACTCTCAAGAGTCTTCTTCAACACCACAGTTCAAAAGTTTCAATTCTTCGGCCACGTTAGAAATACTCAAATATGTTTCCTTCCCTTTCTGAAGGTGTCATAAACAGTATTTCATTCTGAACTCACAGAACTGATACTCTCTCCTTGAATCACCTGATGGGCTCTCCAGTCAGAAGGTTCATATTCTACTCTGAGATTGTAGTTTATTATGTTTGTGATACCTTGCCATTGGATGGTGTGCTTCTGTGTGTATGTGAAGAGCATTCATTCCTAATAGGAAGAATTAAAAAAAAAATCATCCCACAAAGAGTACATATTCAATAGTTTTAGAAGAGTAGAATGTCCATATCAAAATGTTTATTCTGGATACCTCCAGGAATTCCTTCAGTTCAGTTTAGTTCAGTCGCTCTAATACATAAATACTTCAGCAAATACAAAGCATCAATTCTTAGTACTAGTATCTCATTTTTAGTATTTAACTGTGATGTCAATTGAAATGGATATCTTAAACACAGTGACACCTATCTACCAAGTTCAGGAGACAACAGATGGGGTGATTTCCTTAGTCTTGTGTATAAAAGGAAGACTGTACAAACACGATCTTTCCATTTAAGAGAATAGTCACATGACATTATATGTCCAAGTACAGTTGACCTTGAACAATGTGGGAGTTAGGAGCATCCAACCTCTACACTGTCCATACATATAACTTATAGTCAGCCCTCTGTATCCAGGTTCCTCAGTATCTGCAGATACACCCAACCACTGATCTGGTCATGTAGTCCTATAGTACTTGCTACTGAGAAAAATGAATATGTGGACTCTTGCATCTCAAGTCCATATTGTTCAAGGCTTAGCTGTATTTCAGTTTGTCTTACAGAAATGAATAGTGATAAGTGCAGATCAAAAGAAACATGTACTTACTCTGAGGAAACCTTGGGGGGTTGTCATTGACATCTGTCAGGGTGATGTTGACTGTGGTGGATCCTGAAAGCCCTCCAACTTGGCCAGCCATGTCTTTGGCTTGAATGACCACTGAGTAATGTTCTCTGGCTTCTCTGTCCATATTATGTAAGGCAGTTCTAATAACTCCTGTAATACATGTTTTAAACAGAATAGCATGGATTATACATTAAATGAAAAGCAATATAGCTATATATATCTCTCTTTATTTTCATTTTAAGAAAAGTAGGTCTTTTAATGTTTTTATTGGAATATAATTGCTCAGCAATGTTGTATTAGTTTGTGCTACTCAACGTCATGAATTTGCCATATGTATACATTTATCCCCTCCCTCTTGAGCCTCCCTTCCCTGCCCCCAATTCCACCCATTTGGTTAATCACAGAGTACTAGATGGGCTTTCTGAGTTATACAGCAGCTTCCCACTAGCTAGCTATTTTACATATGGTAGCATATATATGTTAATGTTAGTCTCTCAATAATCCTCCCTCTCAGTCCCCACGAGTCCATTTTCTATGTCTGCACCTCTATTCCTGCTCTACAAATAGGTTCATCTGCACCATTTAAGAAAAGTGGTTTTAAATGAAATGCTTTTAGGAGAAAGTCGGGCTTTAGAGACAAACAGTACCTGCCCATGTTATTAAAACTGTCTCATGGAAATATTTGTTTACAACCATAGATTCCAAGGGAATCTATAGATAATAAGGGACAAATGAAGGTATCCCATCTCTTGGCTCTCCTTGGGGTGACAGGCCTGTAAGAGGCAGACCTGCAGTCCCTGCTCTTTCCTTCTGCTGGTGACCTGAATATTTCATGACTTGTGCTCATCCTAAGTGTCGCTCAGATGATTTGAGCAGAGGTTAATTTTTCTCCTTACACAACAATTTACATAGTTTGCTGACAGGGTTGTCAAATTTTGATGATGAAAACATTGGCAGAGTGTAGACACTTGAAAAAGATTATAGGCAGGTAGTACTTTAACATTTATCAAGACTAGGAAACTGACTACTTTTTGTCAGGAAATAACAACTATAATAAAACCTAGATCTCAGTACATGAGCAAAATAAAGAAAGCGATGAGACTGTTCAAAAAATTATATGTAAAGTCACATTCTTTGTCTTGCAGTGACATGTAATATGCTTTGTCTTACAGTGACATTCAATAGATACAAATGCTATATGTCATATGTAATTATATGTAGGTAAACACACCGCACACAGATGCACACACACACAGACAAACACACACACACATAGCTCTGTCAATAGACCCTTACATTGAAAACTGACACAAATTTTGCACTGGGTCAACGTTTATATAAGAACTACCAAATATCTCCAGTTCAGTCACTCCATCGAGTCAGACTCTTTGCAACCCCATGGTCTATAGCATGCCAGGCCTCCCTGTCCATCACCAGCTCCTTTAATTTACTCAAAGTCATGTCCACTGAGTTGGTGATGAGATCCAACCATCTCACCCTCTATCATTCCCTTCTCCTCCCGCCTTCCATCTTTCTCAGCATCAGGGTCTTTCCCGTGAGTCAGTCTTTTGCATCAGGTAGCCAAAGGACTGGAGTTTCAGCTTCAGGATCAGTCCTTCTAATGAATATTCAGGATGGATTTCCTTTAGGATGGACTGCTTGGATCTCCTTGCAGTCCAAGGGACTCTCAAGAGTCTTCTCCAATATCAAGTTCAAAAGCATCAATTATTCGGCATTCTTTATTGTCCACCTCTCATGTCCATACACGACTACTGGGAAAACCATAGCTTTGGCTAGATGGGACTGTTGGCAAAGTAATGTCTCTGCTTTTTAAAATGTTGTCTAGGTTGGTCATAACTTTTCTTCCAAGGAGTAAGTATCTTTTAATTTCATTGCTGCAGTCAACATCTGCAGTGATTTTGTAGCCCCCCCAAAATAAAGTCTCTCACTGTTTCCATTGTTTCCCCATCTATTGCCATGAAGTGATGTGACCAGATGCCATGATCTTAGTTTTCTGAATGTTGAGCTTTAAGCCAACTTTTTCACTCTCCTCTTTCACTCTCATCAAAAGGCTGTTTAGTTCTTCTTTGCTTTCTGCCATAAGGGTGGTATCATCTGCATATCTGAGGTCACTGATATTTCTCCCAGCAATCTTGATTCCAGCTTGTGCTTCTTCCAGCCCAGCATTTCTCATGATGTACTCTGCATATAAGTTAAATAGTCAGGGTGACAATATACAGCCTTGACGTATTCCTTTTCCTATTTGGAACCAGTCTGCTGTTCTACATCCAGTTCTAACTGTTGCTTCCTGACCTGCATATAGATTTCTCAAGAGGCAGGTCAGGTGGTCTGGTATTCTATCTCTCGAAGAATTTTCCACAGTTTATTGTGATCCTTACCATCAAAGGCTTTGGCATAGTCAATAAAGCAGAAATAGATCTTTTTCTCTGGAACTCTTGTGTTTTTTTTGATGATCCAATGAAGAGGCAAGAATATACAGAAGAACTATACTCAAAAGATCTTCACGACCCAGATAATCACGATGTTGTGATTACTCACCTAGAGCCAGACATCCTGGAATGTGAAGTCAAGTGGGCCTTAGAAAGCATCACTGTGAACAAAACTAGTGGAGGTGATGGAATTGGAGTTGAGCTATTTCAAATCCTAACAGATGATGCTGTGAAAGTGCTGCACTCAATATGCCAGCAAATTTGGAAAATGCAGCAGTGGTCACAAGACTGGAAAAGTTCAGTTTTCATTTCAATTCCAAAGAAAGACAATGCCTAAGAATTCTCAAACTGCTGCAAATTGCACTCATCTCACACACTAGTAAAGTAATGCTTAAAATTCTCCAACCCAGGCTTCAACAATACATGAAATGTGAACTTCCAGATGTTCAAGCTGATTTTAGAAAAGGCAGAGGAGCCAGAGATAAAATTGCCAACATCCACTGGATCATTGAAAAAGCAAGAGAGTTCCAGAGTATAAGACACTTAACCACTATGTTTTTTTTTCTTTACTGACTTGATTGCACATGTAATGACTTTGAGTAAGAGCCACAGGCCCCAGGAAAATAGAATTCCAACTTTTAATACTTGTGGACATATAATGGAGGAAGTTTAGGAGAACTTTCCTGAAGCTAAACAGGAATGAAAATTATTCATATCAAAATGAATTATAATAATATGATAATAAATGATTCATCTAAACCATGCATATGAAAAAGCCTCAAGCATTCTTATTAAAAAGAACAATGTTTTTTTTCCCATATAATAATTATATAAGAAAAAAGTTGCAGAAAACCGATGCAGAGGGGAACAAGTTAAGAGTTTATGAAAACATTAAATGAAAGAAATTTATACTTTCTAATATTAAAAAAAAAAAAATACCATTCTGAAAGAAAAAAGGGACTTACCTCTGATATGTAGAAGTATGAGATTACTATACAGAATATTTTACAATGAAATCATTACAGTAATATTTGTAGAATATACAAATATGAAAATAAAATCTTTTTTAAAATATTTATTTTTTGATTGAAGGATAATTGCTTTACAGAATTTTGTTTTGTTCTGTCAAACATAAACATGAGTCAGCCATAGGTGTATACACGTCACCTCCCTCTTGAAACTCCCTCCCATCTATCACCAAAGTGAATGACAGATATTTTATGCAATCTGAATGTCATTCATTTAAAAGGATCAGAGAAGAAGAATTAACACAAACCCTGTTTTATAGCACAGACTTTAATAATTTCATTATATCCCTTCTTTTATAATAGTGTCACTGTGACATGAAACAGGAAGAAATTTATCAAAGAAATTTGCTTATGGAAAGAAAAGAGCATATCTAGAATTGACACATATTTCTCAAAAATGATTGTCTAAGGAATAATTTAAACATTCAATTCTCCTGAGAATGGCTCATTTGCATGTTCTTAGCTATGACCTCGCCTGAGTGCACACAGGTTACTGAGCAAATTGCCATTGCCTCATGATCCCCTTATACAAAATATGATTCCAACATATAGCCCTGATGTTCCTGAGTGGGATAGTCTAGAACGTAGCTGGTGCACAGTTACTTTAGTTTTTTTCCTTTTCAGTAGAATTTTTTTCAGAGTAGTTTTAGGTCCACAGTAAAATTAAGAAAATATAGTTGTCATGTACCTTTTTTCTCCAGACTGTACACCACCTCCCCAACTAGCCACATTGTGTACTAAAATAATTCATTTGTTACAATTGATAAACATACATTATTAGCACATCATTATCACCATGGCACCTGGTCCCATCACTTCATGAGAAATAGATGGGGACACAGTGGAAACAGTGGCTGACTTTATTTTAGGGGCTCCAAAATCACTGCAGATGGTGATTGCAGCCATGAAATTAAAAGATGCTTACTCCTTGGAAGGAAAGTTATGACCAACCTAGATAGCATATTGAAAAACAGAGACATCACTTTGCCAACAAAGGTCTGTCTAGTCAAGGCTATGGTTTTTCCAGTGGTCATGTATGGGTGTGAGAGTTCGACTGTGAAGAAAGCTGAGCACAGAAGAATTGATGCTTTTGAACTGTGGTGCTGGAGAAGACTCTTGAAAGTCCCTTGGACTGCAAGGAGATCCAATCAGTCCATTCTAAAGGAGATCAGTCCTGGGT
>NW_011495086.1:2207657-2218549 GCF_000754665.1 Bison bison bison
GAAGAGTTGACTCATTGGAAAAGACTCTGATGCTGGGAGGGATTGGGGGCAGGAGGAGAAGGGGATGGCAGAGGATGAGATGGCTGGATGGCATCACCCACTCAATGGACATGAGTTTGAGTGAACTCTGAGAGTTGGTGATGGACAGGGGCGTGCTGCAATTCATGGGGTTGCAAAGAGTCGGACATGACTGAGCAACTGAACTGAACTGATCACCCAAAGTATATAACTTACATTAGAGATCCCGCTTGGTGTTGCATATTCTATGGGTTTGGATCCATGTATAATGACATGTATTCATTACAGTATAACATAGAATACTTTAACTGCCCTAAAAATCCTCTCTTTTCCACATATTCATTACCTCCCTCTCCTCAGCCTTTGACAATCACTGATCATTTTACTGTGTTCTTAATTTTGCTTTTTCCAAAATGTCATATAATTGGAGCCCTACAGTTTGCGATCTTTTCAAATTGACATCTTCAATTAGTAATGGGCATTTAAGGATCTTCCATGTCTATCCATGGCTTGATAGTTCCTTTGTTTCTAAAACTGTTGTATGTGCTTAGTAATGTCTCACTCTTTACAGCCCCATGAACTGTAGCCCACCAGGCTCCTCTGTCCTTGGAATTTTACAGGAAAGAACACTGGAGTGGGTTGCAATGTTCTTTTCTAGCTTTCACCTAAAAACTGTAAAATAGGTTTGTCAATACCTATAAAAAAATATCTGGGATTTGACTGGTATCCCACTGAATGTACTGATAACATTAAGCAGAATTAACATCATGATAACATTGAGTCTTGCCTATCCTTGCACGTAACATATATCTCCATTTATTTACTTCTTATTTGTTTCTTTATTGAGACTCTTATAGTTTTCCTCATATAGATTTTATACCTTTTATCATTAAATTTACCCCCAAGTATCTCTTTTTAGGGGAAGCTAACCTAAATGGCATTGTATTTTTAAATCAAAGTCTACTTCTTTATTGCTCATAAATAGGAAAGAGGTTGACTTTTATATATCAACCTTATATCCTGAAACCTTTCTCTCTAAAGACTGTGTCCTTGGACATAGCTCCCACTCTGGGAAATGTTAGCAGAAAAATTATTCCAAGGGCAGAGAAGTGGGTGAGGAGCCTCTGATTACGTGGTTTCAGCTTGTTAGTCAACTGGCATTCATGTCCTCTGAATGACCTCCCCTGACATTAACAACAACTATAGGTGAGTCCAGTGTAAGTAGGTCAAAAGTATGAAAAGTCACAATTAGAAGGATGAAATTCTGCCATTGTTTTCATACATTTCTTCATTTTTTATCACCATCTTGTCATATCAAAATACATGTGGAATCACACACATGAAAACAACCAGTAATATTCAATTATAATAAACATTTTTCAAAACTATGAAGCCTAAACTCCTATACAAGACTAGGATAAAATATATTTGTATAGGCCAAATAATAACTGATATTTTGTTTTTTTGTTTGGCTTTTCTATCACGTATCCATGGATCCAGTAATTGTATTTTAACTTATTTTTTTCTTTCAAATAAACCTAATAATAAAGACATCACCTGGCCTTTTTATTTGGTAAATTTGTAAAAAAAAAACAATGCAGAGTAGCTAAATTAATCACCTTAAATTAGTGCGGTGTTTGCATAAGAACAAAGGAACCGTTCCACTTTTCAATATATGCTAGGTAACCACTACTAGCATATTCTGAATGTTTGTCTGACTTGCTTCACTAGCAATGTTTATTTCAAAATTTTTAACAGAAATTGTTGCCTTTTATTTGCCTGTGATGCTGTGTTGAATCAACAGAAAGTGATTACTTTTGTATCATTTTGTTTTGTTTCTTATTTCTTTCCTGGTAAACGATCACACGTGCCCCACTGCCTGCAAATTACCTTCTGACTACCGCTTCCCAATCACCTTGATATGTAGGGGCTTGTAACTGGGAATGACTCTTTGCTGAATACAAGCTCATAACATTGGAACTCATCTGCAGTTATAAACATTACTCACTGAACCTGACTCACTAGATCACCATGTATTTTTTTTCCTTGACTGGTGATATTCATATAGAGCAATAGATCCTCCAAAATGGTTTCTTGTATTTTAGCCACTAAAAAGAATTTAAGATGGAAATATACAAATCAAGTTTATTAGGTAATACCACAGAAGACTGAAAAATAAAATCTCTAAAAGGGTGGAACAAATAAACAGGCATGACATTCAAATTGTTAAAAACATTTTCAAGTGCATATGTGGATTTATAAGAAGAGCTGGTAAATTTTCTTCCATATCTTAACTACATATATTCATTTGGGCTCAGTTGCTTATTTTCTTTCTTAATTTTTTCAATTGTTCATTCATTCATTTGAACTCTCATATAATTATGTAACGCCTATTACAAGATATCAGGGCTTCCCTGGTGGCTCAGACAGTAAAGCGTCTGCCTGCAATGCTCGAGGCCCAGGCTCGATCCCTGGGTTGGAAAGATCCCCTGGAGAAGGAAATGGCAACCCACTCCAGTATTCTTGCCTGGAGAATTCCATGGACAGAGAAGCCTGGTGCAGGCTACCGTCCATGTGTTGCAAAGAGATGGACACGACTGAGCGACTTCACTTTCTATTACAAGATATGGGTCTGTATAAGAGTGTGTTCAGCCATGTCTGACTTTTAGTGACCCAATGGACTTTGTCCATGGAATTTTCCAGGCAAGAATACTAGACTCGATTGCCACTTCCTACTCCAGGGGATCTTCCTGACCCAAGGATCAAACTCACATCTCCCACATTGACAGGTGGAAATTCTTTCCCACTGTACTTCCTGGGAAGCCCCAAAATGTACTGGAGTCCTACTGTTTTTCTAATGGGGCACAGTTCAGTCACTCAGTCATGTCAGACTCTTTGTGACCCCATGAATTGCAGCATACCAGGCCTCCCAGTCCATCACCAACTCCTGGAGTTCACTCAGACTCATGTCCATTGAGTCGGTGATGCCATCCAGCCATCTCATCCTCTGTTGTCCCCTTGTCCTCCTGCCCTCAATCCCTCCCAGCATCAGGGTCTTTTCCAATGAGTCAACATTTTGCAAGAGGTGGCCAAAGTACTGGAGTTTCAGGTTTAACATCAGTCCTTCCAAAGAATACCCAGGACTGATCTCCTTCAGAATGGACTGATTGTATCTCCTTGCAGTCCAAGGGACTCTGAAGAGTCTTCTCCAACACCACAGTTCAAAAGCATCAATTCTTGGGGGCTCAGCTTTCTTCACAGTACAACTCTCACATCCATACATGACCACTGGAAAAACCATAGCCTTGACTAGACGGACTTTTGTTTGTAAAGCAATGTCTCTGCTTTTTAGCGTGCTATCTAGGTTGGTCATAACTTTCCTTCCAAGGAGTAAGCATCTTTTAATTTCATGGCTGCAGTCACCATCTGCATTGATTTTGGATCCCCTCAAAATAAAATCAGTCACTGTTTCCACTGTTTCCCCATCTATTTCCCATGAAGTGATTGGATCAGAAGCCAAATGGGGCATAAGGGTTACTTAAAAACAAAATTATGTGAAGTTACAATTATAATGCAACTTCAAGGACACCATTCTAGACCTACTGAATGAAAATTTAGGGAAGTGGGCCCATCATCAGTATTTGTGACAAACCTCTTCTGTGGTTCCCATGAATGGTCTAATCTGAGATATTCACCTGCAGTTGAGGACATATGATATCTGGCCTCCAAGTGCTCATATTTCATTGGAGTATCTGATCATTTAAAACAATTAGGAAAACATTAAGAGGTTTATATATATTTAAAAGTTTCATTAACCAGTTCCTACACAATGATATTTAACATCTTGCAGTAATAATTTATCCTTCCAACTGCCTGAAAATGATGATCTAGGTACCTGGGAGATTTTTTATGTTAGCTAACGAAGTGCTATTTGTTTCAACATTTAGTATATTATATGGTACTTCTATTCAACTACACATTATGAATTTTTCCTACTGATTTTGTAAAGATAATGTGACTTTCATAAATTCCCATCTACATTGAAATCAAAAACACTGAGACATTAAATCATCACCACAGTTTCAGAAATCTGTTTTCTTCATTCACCACCAACCCAATGTATATTGAATGTGTCTCTGCTCTATTTAAAATGTGGAGTACTGGGACATTAACGATAGGGCTTATGATTCTAGAAGGTCATGATTAGAGTCTTTACTGACAGGGGAATAAATATGAAAGTATGGAAAGTTAAGTGTTAGTCACTCAGTCGTGTCTGACTTTTTCAGATCTCATGGACTATAGCCAGCCAGGCACCTCTGTCCATTAAATTCTCCAGGCAAGAATACTGGAGCAGGTAGTCATTCCCTTCTCCAGGGGATCTTCCCAACCCAGGGATTGAACTTAGGTCTCCTGCATTGTAGACAAATTCTTTACCATATGAGCCATCAGGGAAGCGCCAATACTACAAATAGATTTTGTTAAACGAATAGGCAAAACCCAGACTTTGAAGGCCATAGTTATCCATATGCATGAGCATGACAAAGGAGTACTTCATGAGACAACAACACGTTTGTAGGATATAGAAAGAAGAATGGAGAAGCAAGGAACCCTTGGAAAGGGGATCTGTCATCAACAAAGGGGCAGATACAGAATGTACATGGATGCATTGCCAAGATTGGCTGCATTGGAAAAGTACTGTGGGAAATAGTAGAGATTTAGGTACTCATTAATACTCTGAATATTTCTATGGTTTCTTCCTCAAGTGACTGAAAGTTTGAAGAGCTCTGCTGCCACCCCTATGGAAAGTCATCACTGACTAAACATTACTACCAGTCAGTTGTCAGAGGCTGTGGTTCGGCAGATACATGGTTATATCTACAGCTACATTTGACACATTTCAAACTCTAAACTAGTTTAATAACTAATTAAACTTCATAATTTTATTTATGTTTTAATTATATGATGCATTTTATTTTTAAAGAAAATTTATATTGTATGAAACACTGGCACCTCAGAATTAAAAATAAACATATTTAGCTTCAAGCTATGACTCATCAAATTAATCATCATAAATTCAGGAATGTAGACATTTATATGTTTTAAGAGGAAGATTCAATTTTTCCTCTTCTACAAGTTTTTTCTTCCTACCCTCAAAATTGATGATGAAGCATTTTATTTCTGGTGGGGAGAAAAGAATGGTGAATTTATATGTTTTGAGTATGAACTGTGACTCAGGCACTCTCTTCAGGTGTATTATTTTCCCACATGTTCTTCATGGGAGAGAAAGCTCAAAGTTTAAGTAACGCTCTCCAGATGAGAAATCAGCAGAAGCCAAAATGTAACCAAGGGCTTCCTGACAGAGTGCCACCGTGCTATTAGTTCAAGTAATGAAGTCCTCGGACCTTGTGGGCTCTTAGGAGAGGCTTGTGATGTTGGGAGGGGTCTGGGGTGGTGGATAGAGAAAGAGAGAGACAGGGAGGAGGAGAGGAGAGGAGGAGGTGGGGAGAGGAACAGAATTATAAAAATAAGTATTACCTTCTCTATGGATTTGGGGGCACAGATCAAACAGATCCAAAGAGAAGGTGGTTGTGTTTATACATTGTCAAATGTGCTTCTGACTTAGAAGGTTTTATTTTATTTCCATGTTTCTTTCTCTCTCTCTTTTTATTGTTTTTGCATTTGCTTATGGCTTATATCTATTTCTAGTGTTTCAATGTGATCTACAATTTCAAGAGACCCATCTTTCTGTGTTGTGTGTGTGTGAACTTAGTAGCTCAGTCATGTTCGACCCTTTGAAACCTCATGAAATGTAGCTGGTCAGGCTCCTCTGTCCATGGAATTTTCTAGGCAAGAATATTGGAGTGGATTGCCATTTCCTACTCCAGGGGATCATCCCAACTGAAGGATCAAACTTGTATCTTTTCTGTCTCCTGCATTGAAAGGTGGATTCTTTATTACTATGCTATATGGGAAGCCCCAGTGTTTCTAGTCAATATATTTAATAACCACACTGATAGTCATAGCTTTTCCAGGGCATTTGTGAAGACCAAATATTATATGGATTTTTAGGCTTTCAGCTTAACGACTCCATTCAGAAAAAATGTACTGCAACAGCATGGTAGGGAGAAAAATAAAGTATAAACTTCAAAATAAGACTTATCTGGGGGATGAAATTCCAATGGTGATGATGTTCCTGATAATAGAACTATTGACAGTTATTTAGTATTTATTGAGCATAATGAGGAATGCTTTAGGTTAAATCACTAATCCTCACACTAAATCCTCACATCGACTGACTATGGAAGTTATTTATATTATCCCCTTTTTTAAACAAAGAGTGATTTCAAGAACAGAAAGGTTAAGAAGTTTGCCCAAGGACAGATAGGTATGATAGAGTCAGTATTTAATCTATGTAATTAGAATTCAGAGTCTGCTGTCATGATCACTACTGAGCTTCTGATTCCTTGCAAGTAAATTGAGGAATATACTGCCAAAGAGCCTGAAATTGATTTTGGGAGAATGTCTGCTTCTTGATAGTGTGGTATCAGAAAAAAATCACTTTCTCTTGAACAGTTTAGGTTCTAATAGCACTGGAAGCAAAGTTCTTACAATGATCAAGAAAAGGTCAGAAAGATGGTAGATAATCACAGGTTATGAAAGTGTTAAATATTCAGTCATGTCCGACTCTTCACAACCCCATGGACTATAGCCTGCCAGGCTCCTCTGACCATGGGATTCTCCAGGCAAGAATATCAGGGTGGGTAGGCATTTCCTTCTCCAGGGGATCTTCTAGACCCAGGGATGAAACCTGGTTGTCATGCATTCAGGCTTCCCTGGTGGCTCACATGGTAAAGAATGTGCCTGCAATGCAGGAGAACTGGGTTTGATCCTTGGGGATGATCAACTGGGAGAAGGAAATGGCTACTCACTCCAGTGTTCTTGCCTGGAGAATTCCATGGACAGAGGAGCCTGGTGGGCTACAGTCCATTGGGTCGCAAAGAGTTGGACACAACTAAGTGACTAACACTTTCACTTTCAACCATAGGTAACCAAATGATCTTACTTTAATAGCTGAGGATTCAGTATTTTGTCCAAAAGAATAAACAGTGAGAAACAAAAACCTGAGTTTATCTTGATGCAAGTGGTCATTAGCTGGTTATGGTCTTTTTGCAGGGTATCAAATACCAATGCCATTATCCATGGCTGATCTATGACTTCTTTGACCAATATAGTACAGTAGAAGTGACAGTATATCAATTTCTTCACTGGACTTAAGAGGACTGGAATCTTCTGTGTTAGTATATATGAGCTCTGAGCTTTCAGGTAAGTGGTCTAATTACCATGATAGAGACCACATAGAGATGCTCTGAGATGGAATGTGCTTTGGATGTGTCTGAGCCCAGTTACACAGCTCTTCTCATTGAGGCACTGGGCATATAAGTGGACTCATTTTTGAATGATTCCACTTGCCCGATGAATGCTACCAGGTAACCAAGTTAGAGTCACATGGATCAAGAAATTGTCAGATTTTTGCTCAACTACTTTCCTTCCAAAATCACTGTTGTTTTGAAAGCTCTTTGTTGGGGAAGTCTGCAATGACATTCGAATTTGGAGTACACATATACAGAAACAGATAAATATGTGCACACACACACACATATATATATTCAGATACACATACATACACACATACATACATTCAAAAATACATATGAATAAACACACATACATGTTTATTTCTCACAGGGAAATATAAGATGGTTGGCTTTCTAAATTCACCCCTAACACCATTAAATTTAGATTACACATCTCCAGCAAGATGTCCATCAGCACCTGACATAGGTCTTGAGAAGTTGAATGTTGGGAGTGGGATTCCCCACACTGGGGATGTTGGGAGTGGCATTCCCCATACTGAATTGAAAGTCTTTCTTTAAAGCTGCCGTGTATCTGTGTCTATGCCAGGTGATGTAGTTTGTTTCCCTCCACTGAAGCTGTAAGCAACAGTATACGTTTTCATGTTCTCTTCCCTTCAATAGTTCTCATATTGCCAGGTCCAATAGATAATGTTTATTTTCATTTCATCAGCAGCAAATTGACCACAGTGTACTGTTCTTACCTTTCCAAAGTCTCCATTTGCCTCTCTCTCTTATGTTTCATATTGTCATCACACAAATTTCCTTATTGTCATTATCTAAATTTATTTATAGTTTTTGGCAACTGTTTGTTCTTTTCCACTAGAATAAAACCTTCACAAAGCCGAAGATTTTTGTTGTATTTTCATTGCTGTATGCTCATTGCCTAAAACAATCCCTGATCCATAGTTGTTTTCAATGAATATTTGTTAAATGAATGAAGTGCCACAAAACCCACAAGAATTCATCATAGCGTTGAGTTTTGTTTTAGAATAAAATTAACATTAGTTTCTAAAATAAACAAGTTACGACATTCCATTTATTTTCTTTGGATATAAAATCTGTTATCTGTAATAAAGTACCACAAACTGGGTGGCTTAAAATGAGTTTATTGTCTCATAGTTCTGGAAACTAAAAGGTCTGAAATCAAGGTTTTGGTAGGATTGGTTTCTCCCGAGGGCTGTGAGAGATGGATCTCTTCCAGATCTCCCTCTTTGGCTTGTAGATGACTTTTTTTATGCCCACATCACATTCTTGCTGTATTATCAAATCATCTTTCCTCTGTAGTATCTCCATGTCTACACTTCTCCTTTTTATAAAGAAATCAGTCATATTGTATTAAGGGTCACCCTATGGTGCTCAGTTGCTCAATCATATCCTACTCTTTGCAACCCCATGTACTGTAGCCTGTCAGGTTCCTCTGTCCATGAAATCTTCCAGGCAAGAATACTGGAGTGGGTTGACAGTTATTACTCCAGGGGATTGTCCCAATACAGGGATCAAACCCACATCTCCTTCACCTCCTATATTGGCAGGTGGATTCTTTACCACTAAAAATTCATTTTAGCTTGATTTATTCTTCAAAGACCCTATCTCCAAATAAGGTCCTGGGGCTAGGAATTCAACCTATGAATTGGGGGTGGGGGATACATTGACCCATGACACTAAGTAAAATAATTCATCTCAGTTCAGTTCAGTCAGTCATATCCAACTCTTTGCGACCCCATGGACTGCAGCTTACCAGGCCTCCCTGTCCATCACCAACTCCCAGAGCTAGTTCAAACTCATGCCCATCAAGTCAGTGCTGCCATCCAACCATCTCATCCTCTGTCATCCCCTTCTCTTCCTGCCTTCAATCTTTCCCAGCATCAGGGTCTTTTCAAATGAGTCAGTTATTTGCATCAGGTGGCCCAAGTATTAGAGTTTCAGCTTCAGCATCAGTCCTTCCAGTAAATATTCAGGACTGATTTCCTTTAGGATGGACTGGTTTGATCTCCTTGCATTCCAAGTGACTCTCAAGAGTCTTCAACACCACTGTTCAAAAGCATCAGTTATTCAGTGCTCAGCTTTCTTTATAGCCCAACTCTCGCATCCATACATGACTACTGGAAAAACCATAGCTTTGACCAGAAGGACCTTTGTCAGCAAAGTAATGTCTCTGCTTTTTAATATGCTGTCTAAGTTGGTCATAGCTTTTCTTCCAAAAGGAGCAAGCATCTTTTAATTTCATGGCTGAAGTCACTATCTGCAGTTATTTTGGGCTCAAATAAAACCCTGTGTGCACTAGAACTCAGAGATCTCCACAGAGACTGAGCCATATCTGTCTTTGAGTGTTTGAGTATCTCCTGTGGAGGCATGGGTCAGCAGTGGTCTTCTGCAGGGCCAGGGGCTCTGGGTACAGCTGACCTGGGTCACACAGCATGTGTCATTAGCCTTCTTGGAGCAGGTCACCATTAACCCCACAATAGAGCCACTGAGCAGATGACCCACAAACTGCAGAAAAATTATACCAAATAAGTTATTGCACTGTTAGGAAAGTTCTAGGACCCACAGTAGATTTTCCAACCTGGGGATCTGGCAAATGGACTGAGATCCCCAGGGAATTTGACTTTGGAGGTCAGTGGGATTTGATTACAGAACTTCCACAGGAGTGGGGAAACAGGCTCTTGGAGGGAACAAACAAAACCATTGCACACATGGACCAAGAGAAAGGAGCAATGACCTGACAGGAGATTGACCCAGACTTGCCTATAATTGTCCAGGAGTATCTGGCAGAGGCGTGGGTAGACAGTGGGCTGCTGCAGGGTCAAGGGCACTGAATATAACAGTGTGTGCACAAGATCTTTTGAAGGAGGTCTCCACTATTTTCATGACTCCCACCTTATTTTGTCTCCGGACAAACAACAGGGTGGTAACACAGCCCCACCTCTCAACAGAAAATTGGATTAAATGTACTGAGCATGTCCCTGCTCATCAAAACAAGACCTAGTTTCCCCCACAGTCAGTCTCTCCTGTCAGGAAGCTTCCATAAGCCTCTTATCCTTATCCCTCAGAGGGCAGATAGAATGAAAATCACAATCACAAAAAATTAATCAAACTGATTACATTGACCACAGCCTTATCTAACTCAATGAAACTATGAGTCATGTTGTAGGCGGTGTAGGGCCACCCAAGACAGATGGGTCATGGTGGAAGTTCTGACAAAACATGGTTCACTGGAGAAGGGAATGGCAAACCACTTCAGTACTCTTGCCTTGAGAACCTCATGAACAGTATGAAAAGTAAAACTTCACCAAGAAAAAAAATGAATGCATATTGAATATGTGAGATTTTGAGCCTATGTTAGAGAAACTCTTTAAGTAAATTTGCAAGAGCTAGTTTGACCCAAAAGGGACTGATGAAGGCACTCATTAAAAAAAAAAAAAGCAAAAACAAAACAAAACATAAAATAAAAAAAAAAAA
>NW_011495086.1:2218649-2221405 GCF_000754665.1 Bison bison bison
AAAAAAAAAAAGTGAAAGAATATGTCACAGAAAAGATGGAGATGAAGAAAGACTTCTGTGTAAGTAGTCTCAGAGATCAAAGAAGATGGACTATATAAATGTATGATTATAAGAGTGGCTGTGAATTCCCTTATCAAGTGAACTGCAAAGACTGATTTTTCATTCATTCCTTCAAGCAGTAGTTAGAGAGTGCCTACTAAAATGTAGATACAGTCCTAAGAGTAGACAAAATTACTGCCCTCGCAGAGCTTACATTCTAGAGAAAACAGAGTAGGGGGAAAAAAAGAAAATTACAACAACAAGATAACTACCTACATGATACGGAGCAGATTTGCTGGGGGGTGAGTGGAGAAATGAAGCATTTGGTTAGGGGTTACAGTTTTAATTGAACTTGAACTTTCCCCACTGGTTACTTGAGGTAAACCAACAGCCCCAGGGCTCTAGTGGAGCAAACTTACCATCATTTTGGGCTTCTCTTGTAGCTAAGTCAGTAAAGAATCTGCCTGCAATGCAGGAGACCTGGGTTCAGTCCCTAGGCTGGGAAGACCCTCTGGAGAAGGAAATGGCAACCCACTGAAATATTCTTGTCTGGAGAATCCCATGGACAGAGGAGCCTTGCAGGCTACAGTCCATGGGGTCACTAGAGTCGGGTAAGACATAGTGTCTAAACCACCACAGTTTTAATTAGAACTGTAATACTGAGGTGCTGGACTTAGCTAGTACTGACTCAGAAGAGTTGATTTTTAAAATTTCTAGAATTTGGACAGCTGGCTAGTAAATATAGCCCTTGATAAGGAATTAATTATATAAATTTACACAGTAACATTATATCTTTAATAAATCTGGAATTTTATCACTGTCTAAGTGATCTATTATATTTTACTTTTACTTATGCTCTTGATATTAATTATGCTTATTTCATCTATGTGGTGTAAATACTATAGAATTAAGTATTGCTGCTCATCCTTTCCCCAGAATATGTTCAGTGGTATCACCTGGGTAACTTGAAATCATTGGCAGATGGAAATATCTTTATGAAAGTCAGCAAGTGCTGACTAAATCAAGGTTGAATCTATTTTGTTAGTGATGTCTAAACTTAAGAAAGTAAAAGAAAAGGAATAAATAAAGAATATTAAACTCAAATGTGTAGTCATTACATGAGAATAACACAAAGTCTGAAGAAAATACTAACCTAACTAATTAAACCTATTGTTCAATTTAGCAGAAAAAAAAAAATGGTGGCTCATATAATTGATTTAAAAAAATGAAGATGTTTACAAACATCTTTTATCTACAGGTTAAAGCAAACAAAAATATTAACCAAAACTCAAGCCAGAACCTAAAACTAATTTGTCAATGACCTGAGAAACTTCTTGCTGAATAAGATAGCAATCAAGCATTTATTTGCAGTGGGGTTTTGTCAATATCTATTGGATTGCAGCAATAATTTGTGTGTGGATGCAAGGGTTTGGCAAAAATCAATGCTAGCATTCTGTAAGAATTAATAAATTATGCAGAATTACAATAATGGGTACATTATACTTGCTTGTAAATTGGGTGCTATATATCTATTTTATCAATGAAATTTATAATAAACATGTATACTCATGTATATGCTTATATACATGCTTACATATTTTTGGTTGCTAAATACTTACTAGCATATGACTGATGGCTGGTGTTAAATGGATTTGAAAAAAGTTTCAAGGAAAGAGTCACAAGTACAAATGTCCTAATGTGGTTGCTTTTCTAGCTTGTTTCAGTGAAATCTGTGAAGGCAATATCTCTACAGCAAAAAGAACAAGAAAAAGAGGAGACAAGATCAGAATGACATCATAGACCTACATCATTACATTTACAGGCATGTAAGTTATTGAGACATTACTTTGGCAACAAAGGTCCTTCTAGTCAAGGGTATGGTTTTTCCAGTGGTCATGTATGGATGTGAGAGTTGGACTGTGAAGAAAGCTGAGTGCCGAAGAATTGATGCTTTTTAACTGTGGTGTTGGAGAAGACTCTTGAGAGTCCCTTGGACTGCATGGAGATCCAACCAGTCCATTCTGAAGGATATCAGCCCTGGGATTTCTTTGGAAGGAATGATGCTAAAGCTAAAACTCCAGTACTTTGTCCACCTGATGCAAAGAGTTGACTCATTGGAAAAGACTCTGATTCTGAGAGGGATTGGGGGCAGGAGGAGAATGGAACAACAGAGGATGAGATGGCTGGATGGCATCACTGACTCGATGGACGTGAGTCTGAGTGAACTCCAGAAGTTGGTGATGGTCAGGGAGGCCTAGAGTGCTGCGATTCATGAGGTCGCAAAGAGTCGTACATGACTGAGTGACTGAACTGAACTGAACTGAAGTTATTATAGAGTTTTTTATTTTGGTGACAACAGGAAGCCATTGGCAGGTTTTCAGCAAAGAATGATGTGATCTGACATATTTTAACATGATTGCAAGAATTTCCTGGTGGTCTAGAAGTCGGAACTCCATATTCCCACTGCTGAGGGTCTGGGTTTAATCCCTGGCCAGGGATCTACAAAGCTGTGTTGCTGTTGTTTAGTCACTAAGTTTTGTTTGACTTTTTTTTGGACCCTATGGTCTGTAGCCTGCTAGGCTCCTCTGTCCAAGAGCTTTACAGGCAAGAATACTGGAGTGGGTTGCCACTTCTGACTCCGGGAGATCTTTCCCACCAAGGGATCGAAACTGAGCCACCAGGCAAGCCCAAGAAGCTGTGTGCAAGGCCTTAAAAAA
>NW_011495086.1:2221505-2250066 GCF_000754665.1 Bison bison bison
GGCTGCTGTGTTGGGAATAGACTAGGTAGAATTAAGGAAATAGGTTAAGAGATAATAAAGTTTTTTTAAAATAGAAGCAAGGAGATGTGTCTGGAAAGCAGTGCTTGCTGATGAAATAGATGTGTTGTATTAAAGAAAAAAGAAATGGAGTGTGATCCAAGGTTTTTGCACTGAGAGGTAGAAGAGTGTGAGATGAACTATTTGGGGGAGGTGGGTGAAGTTACAGAAAGCAGTTTTGAACAAACCCTGTGATAAGTATCTTCAGTCCCCCAGGCAGAGATATTTGGTTGACATACAGTAAGCTGGTATTCAGGGGGCTTCCCTGATAGCTCATTTGGTAAAGAATCCACCTGCAATGCAGGAGACCCCAGTTTGATTCCTGGGTCAGGAATTGAAGACCCCTTCTCCGCTGGATAAGGGAACAGCTACCCATTCCAGTATTCTGGGGTTTCTCTTGCAGCTCAGCTGCTAAAGAATCTGCCTGCAATGTGGAAGACCTGAGTTCAACACCTGAGTTGGGAAGATATCCCAGAGAAGGGAATGGCTACCCACTCCAGTAGTCTGGCCTGGAGAATTCCATGGACTGTATAGTTCATGGGATCACAAAAAGTTGCGACAAGACTGAGCAACTTTCACTTTCATATTCCAGTGTTCAGAGAACACTAGTTCAGACTCTCATTGTAATGTGTTCAGCATAAAGATAATATCTAAAGCCATTAAGATTGATGATATCAGCCTAAAGAATAAGGGTATAAAAGAGGCTCAGTTAATGAACATTGCAACATGCCAGTGAGTTTAGGAGAAAATGTAGAAGCAACACAAAAGCAGTGATTATTGTGAAAGGGAGAAAACCAAGAGGGTGTGGCATCCTGGAAAAAAGTATTTCAAGGAAGAAAAAGGGATCCAGTGTGGCAAATGCTGTGGCTAAGTCAAGTACAATGTCAAGGACATCATAATGTGAAATGTGACAGCGAGATCTAAACTCAACAGTATATACAAAATGAAGAAAAGGATATGTGAGGCATTTTGGAGTACATTTGTAAGGACCAGATGATTGATGGAAAGTAGGGTGGGAGGGAAAGGAAATGATTCACATAGTGTTCAGGCTTTCAGCTTAAGAACTTGGCCAGTGGGGGGAAGCCCTCTACAAGATGAGGAGTATAAGACAAAGATCTGTGAAGAGAGTTAATTCACGGTTATTTTGACTTTTATGTGCTTGAGAGCTATCTATGTGAAAAAGAGTAGTTGAACACATGGCGTTTGTAGAAAGGTCTGGGTTGGTGAGTCAAGATAATAATGATACTTATAAAGAGATGGATGGATATAAACTCGCTCTTGCCCAACATAATGAAGAGAGTGCCACTTACAATTAATGGCCTAAATTGTTCTCTATTGAATCTTTATTCCTTGTATCCTGTATTAATCTTAAAATTTATCAGTCATGACAGAAAGTTTACTTAAAAGGCAAGTGAGATAAAACCAATGTATCTAACCCTTAGTGAATATAAAACAATAAATAACTATTTTGACTGAAAATGTCATGACTTTTTTCCATCTATAAAGTGACTACTGAATGGACATAATTACCTGAATTACTCCTTTATGTTAACAGGTTATAATCAGAGAGGACTATAACAACTTGACTATGCTGAATTTTCCTCAGGAAAATTTGAAGGATTTTTCTTACACAACATAAAGATTATTTTAGGACACTTAGAAAAGTAGGCTACATGCCCCAAAATGGGAAGAAAAGGATTTACAAAAAAAAAAAAAAAAATAATAATAATAATGTAAGAAAGGGGAAGTAGATTTAATATTTTTTTAGTCACTAAACTGTCTATCCACATCCTTCTTCAGTCATTATTAATTAGCTATCAATGTGGTCCTTCATTTGTGAAGCTATATCCCACAAGATATCTGGCAACTAGAACTAATAAAAAATATTTGAAAGTCTGCCCTATTGAAGCTTTATATTCTTAATGTCATTTCTATATTCCCTAAAGTAGCATTCAGGCTTAATTAGAATCACTGTTTTGGGTTTTGTGCATATCTATGTGTTCTCTTGCTGTTTTGAAGTTATGGATGCTTGTGTTCTGTGAGGCGGACCAGGTTCTTACAGCTTGGGAGTGGCTGCTTTCTAATTTTCCTACTAAAGTCTTTTTTTTTTTTTTTAATTGAAGCACTTGCCATTTGACACGTTCTCCTTTTGTTTCTTACTAGGACAATCAGGAAGAAAGAGAACTCTCAGGTGGCCTATGAAGTAAGTAGAACAAATACTGTGTTAATCAATGTAATATATTGGAAGATTGAATGTGACAGTCTGGTTTGCTGGAAATATTTGAGAATACTTCATATAGCTATTTAGAATTTGAAGAATGAGTTATATTAGAGAACAAGAAAATAATCAGACAGGATTATGGAACAAGGATTGAACTAGGAAAAACATTAATATGGCAAATAATGGTGAGGAAGGAAGGCTAAATGAGGCATTGATTTAGTTATTTACAGACTTTTTTCTATTAAAATAAACCCAGAAATCATATCACTTTTGTTGATTTAGCACTTTTCACTGCTTATTTTAACGCTGTTCACTCTTACAGTTCCAGAGAACCTATAAATGTCTCCCTAGTACCTCAAGTGCCATTTATCAAAATTACTGCCTGCACTCACCAAGCAAGGGTTTATACATCTTACTTTGCAGTATTTCCCTTTCAAAAATAATTCTGAAAGAAATTAACTAAACAGCACCAAATGTGAGTAGAGGTGAGTCAAAAGCCTGAGATATTTCATGCATATGGACAATTGAAAAGGTGTATTAAGGGGAATTCTGACATATTTTGACATCAATTCAGAAGAAGTAGCAGACTATATATATATATATATAAATATATATATATATAAAACTCTTTTCAATTTTACTCCATTTAGTAATTTGAGATGCAAACTGATCCTCAATCTGTCCATTTTTGCATTGCTTTGTAACAGAAATTTGTCTACGTGAGCCCTTAATTTAAAACATACATTTTTACTTCTTAATCTATCCTTTGTGGAACCTTTGGCAAGGTCACTGAATCAGCCATTTCTCAAACTCTGAGGCTATTTTCAAGCAGACTGGGTCAAGGGATTTTACTACATACCACAAAAGTATTCAGTGCTTTTTTGAAGGGCTTATGAACTGTCTTAAGAAACTTACTCACATTTTATTCACAAAAATTGAAGATTGTATTGTCTTTTTGAAGCACTGAAGAAATATAGCTAACTATCATCCAATACTACAGTTAAAAATCATTGAGAGGTAATAGGTACTGTATACTATTACCATTATTAAAATGTATATTTGGAATGGACTGTTTTAAAAATATATCTTATTCATCCATAAGAAAATAATAAAACCTTATGATTTGTGATAACATAGATGGATACTGAAAATGTTTTGCCAAGATAAATTAGACAGAGAAAGGCAAATGCAATGGCACCCCACTCCAGTACTCTTGCCTGGAAAATCCCATGGACGGGGGAGCCTGGTGGGCTGCAGTCCATGGAGTCGCTGAGGGTCGGACACGACTGAGTGACTTCACTTTCACTTTCATGCGTTGGAGAAGGAAATGGTGACTCACTCCAGTGTTCTTGCCTGGAGAATCCCAGGGATGAGGGAGCCTGGTGGGCTGCCTTCTATGGGGTCGCACAGAGTTGGACACGACTGAAGCGACTTAGCAGCAACAGCAGTAAATCTCATATATACGTATGTGGAGCATAAACAAACATTCCTCTCCCCAAAGAAAATCCTCAGATACAGAGAATAAGACACAGGGTGTTGAGGGCTAGGTGGTGGGCAAAATGGGTGAAGGGAATCAAAAAGTACAAAACTTAAGTTATAAAATAAATAAGTTATGAGCATATTATGTACAACATGGTAATTATAGTTTATAATCTTACTTTGGCAACAAAGGTCCGTCTAGTCAAGGCTATGGTTTTTCTAGTAGTTGTATATGGATGTGAGACTTGGACTATAAAGAAAGCTGAGCACTGAAGAATTGATGCTTTTGAACTGTGGTGTTGGAGAAGACTCTTGAGAGTCCCTGGGACTGCAAGGAGATCCAACCAGTCCTGGTTCACTGGGACGACCCAGAGGGATAGTACGGGGAGGGAGGCTGGAGGAGGGTTCAGGATGGGGAACACATGTATACATGTGGCGGATTCATGTTGATATATGGCAAAACCAATACAATATTGTAAAGTTAAAAAAAAAAAAAGAAAAAAAATGCAAAAAAAAGATCCAACCAGTCCATCCTAAAGGAGATCAGTCCTGGGTGTTCATTGGAAGGACTGATGTTGAAGCTGAAACTCCAATACTTTGGCCACCTGATGCGAGAGCTGACTCATTTGAGAAGACTTTGATGCTGGGAAAGATTTGAGGGTGGGAGGAGAGGGGGCGACAGAGGATGAGATGGTGGGTGGCATCACCGACTCAATGGACATGGGTTTGGGTGGACTCCAGGAGTTGGTGATGGACAGGGAGGCCTGGCGTGCTGTGGTTCATGGGGTCACAAAGAGTCAGACATGACTGGGTGACTGAACTGAACTAAACTGAATCCTGTATGGCATATTTGAAAGTTGCTAAGAGAGTAGAGAGAGTTCTCATCACAAGAAAAAAAAAATTGCAACTATGTACAGTGACAGCTGTTAGAATTATTGAGATGATCATTTTGTAATACATACAAATATTGAAGCATCTTGTATACCTAAAACTAATATGTCAATTATATTTCAATACAAATAAAAATTTCTCTTATTCTACATAAATATTTTGAAGGATTTACTTTATTTTTTTGTCTATTTCCTCAGCTGCACATGGAAAAAACTAATACTACATATTTTACTTTATTAATGTGAAATTACATTAGTTAATTCAGGAAAACATTTAGGAAAGCACATGTCACATAGAAATGCTAAATAAAGGTATCATCTGCTTTGACAGAATTTCTGTTTTTCCTTTTTATTCAAAATGGTTTTATATATTTTCAAGCCAAATATGCAAGTCAGAAGCTTTAAAAAACTGAATTGTTCTCTAATTTTTTTTCCCTAGTGAATTTAGAATGGTGATTTATTTGTTTTGTTTGCATATATATCAGCAAAATCTGTAATTGCAGAATTTAGCATTTTTCTGTTTGTAATTTCAATTAGAAATGCATTTTCTAATCATATTTTTTACAGGTTGACTGCACCAAATTTTTCTCTTCCAAATATACAATTTGCTGTTGTTCAGTCATCCAGTCATGTCCAACTCTGCACCCATGGACTGCAGCACTACAGGCTTGCCTGTTCACTATCTCCTGGAGCTTGTTCAAACTCATACCCATAGAGCCAGTGATGTTATCCAACCATCTTGTCCTTTGTCATCCCCTTTTTCTCTTGCCTTCAATCCTTCCCAGCATCAGAGTTTTTTCCAGTGAGTTGACTCTACGCGTCAGTTGGTCAAATTATTGGAGCTTCAGAATCAGTTCTTCCAATGATTATACAGGGTTTATTCCCTTTACTATTGAGTAGTTTGATCTCCCTTCAGTTCAAGTGACTCTCAAGAATCTTCTTCAACACCACAATTAGAAACATCAATTCTTCATTGCTCAGCTGTCTTTATGGTTCAACTCTCACATCCATACATGACTACTGAAAAAACCATTGCTTGGACTATATGGATCTTTTTCTGTATAGTAATGTCTCTGCTTTTTAATATACTGTCTAGGTTTGTCATAGCTTTTCTTCCAAGTAGTAAAGATTCTTTTAATTTCATGGCTGCAGTCACCATTTGTGGTGATTTTGGAGCCCAAAAAATTAAAGTCTATTACTGTTTCCATTGTTTCCCAATCTATTTGCCATGAAGTGAGTGAAGCAGGGCAACGGCTAATAGAGTTTTGCCAAGAGAACACACTAGTCATAGCAAACACCCTCTTCCAACAACAAAAAAGAAAACTCTACACATGGACATCACCAGATGGCCAACACCAAAATCAGATTGATTATATTCTTTGCAGCCAAAGATGGAGAAGCTCTATACAGTCAACAAAAACAAGACCAGGAGCTGACTGTGGCTCAGATCATAAGCCCCTTATTGCCAAATTCAGACTTAAATTGAAGAAAGTAGGGAAAACCACTAGACTTTTCATGTATGACCTAAACCAAATCCATTATGATTATACAGTGGAAGTGAGAAATAGATTTAAGGGACTAGATCTGATAAACAGAGTGCCTGATGAACTATGGACAGAGGTCCGTGATATTGTACAGGAGACAGGGATCAAGAACATCTTCATGGAAAAGAAATGCATAAAAGCAAAATGGCTGTCTGAGGAGGCCTTACGAATAGCTGTGAAAAGAAGAGAAGCGAAAAGCAAAGGAGAAAAGGAAAGATATAATCATCTGAATGCAGAGTTCCAAAGAATACCAAGGAAAGATAAGAAAGCATTCCTCAGTGATCAATGCAAAGAAATAGAGGAAAACAATGAGTGGGAAAGACTAGAGATCTCTTCAAGAAAAGTAGAGATAGGAAGGGAACATTTCATGAAATGATGGGCTCGATAAAAGACAGAAATGGTATGGACCTGAGAAGCAGAAGATATTAAGAAGAGGTGGCAAGAATACACAGAAGAACTCAACAAAAAAGATCTTCATAACCAAGATAATCACGATGGTGTGATCACTCACCTAGAGCTGGACATTCTGGAATGTGAAGTCAAGTGGGCCTTAGAAAGCATCACTATGGACAAAGCTAGTGGAGGTGACAGAATTCCAGTTGAGCTATTTCAAATCCTAATAGATGATGCTGTGAAAGTGCTGCACTCAATATATCAGTAAATTTGGGAAACTCAGCAGTGGCCACAGGACTGGAAAAGGTCAGTTTTCATTCCAATCCCAAAGAAAGGCATTGCCAAGAAGAATGCTCAAACTACTGCACAATTGCACTCATTTCACATGCTAGTAAAATAATGGTCAGAATTCTCCAAGCCAGGCTTCAGCAATACGTGAACCATGAACTTGCAGTTGTTCAAGCTGGTTTTAGAAAAGGCAGAGGAACCAGAGATCAAATTGCCAACATACCCTGGATCATGGAAAAAGCAAGAGAGTTCCAGAAAAATATCTATTTCTGCTTTATTGACTATGCCAAAGCCTTTGACTGTGTGGATCAAAATAAACTGTGGAAAATTCTGAAAGAGATGGGAATACCAGACCACCTGACCTGCCTCTTGAGAAACCTGTAGGCAGGTAAGGAAACAACAGTTAGAACTGGGCACGGAACAACAGACTGGTTCCAAATAGGAAAAGGAGTACGTCAAGGCTGTATATTGTCACCCTGCTTATTTAGCTTATATGCAGAGTACATCATGAAAAATGCTGGGCTGAAAGAAGCACAAGCTGGAATCAAGATTGCCAGGAGAAATATCAATAACCTCAGATATGCAGATGACACCACCCTTATGGCAGAAAGTGAAGAGGAATTAAAAAGCCTCTTGATGAAAGTGAAAGAGGAGAGTGGAAAAGTTGGCTTAAAGCTCAATATTCAGAATACTAAGATCATGGCACCTGGTCCCATCACTTCATGGGAAATAGATGGAGAAACAGTGGAAACAGTGTCAGACTTTATTTTTGGGGCTCCAAAATCACTGCAGATAGTGACTGCAGACATGAAATTAAAAGATGCTTGCTCCTTTGAAGAAAACCTATGACCAACTTAGACAGCATATTAAAAAGCAGAGACATTACTTTGCCAACAAAGATCCGTCTAGTCAAGGCTATGGTTTTTCCAGTGGTCATGTATGGATGTGAGAGTTGGACTGTGAAGAAAGCTGAGTGCCGAAGAATTGTTGCTTTTGAACTGTGGTGTTGGAGAAGACTCTTGAGAGTCCCTTGGACTGCAAGGAGATCCAACCAGTCCATTATAAAGGAAATCAGTCCTGGGTGTTCATTGGAAAGACTGATGCTAAAGCTGAAACTCCAATACTTTGGCCACCTAATGCGAAGAGTTGACTCGTTGGAAAATACTCTGATGCTGGGAGGGATTTTGGGCAGGAGGAGAAGGGGATGACAGAGGATGAGATGGCTGGATGGCATCACTGACTTGATGGACATGAGTTTGTGTGAATTCCAGGAATTGGTGATGGACAGGGAGGCCTGGCCTGCTGCAATTCATGGGGTTGCAAAGAGTCCGACATTACTGAGGGACTGAACTGAACTTAGTGACTGGATGCCATGATCTTAATTTTTTGAATGTCAAGTTTTAAGCCAGCTTTTTTACTCTCTTCTTTCACCTCCACTGAGAGGCTCTTTAGTTCCTCTTTGCATACTGCCATGTGGTTTCATCTGAATGTCTGAGATTGTTGGTATTTTCCCCAGCAATCTTAATTCTGGCTTGTGCTTCATCTAGCCCAGGATTCCACATGATGTACTCCGCATAGAAGATAAATAAGCTGGGTGACGATATACAGCTTTGACACACTCCTTTCCCAATTTGGAACCAGTCCATTGCTACAGACTTTGCAAGAGGCAAGTAAGGTCTGGTATTCCCATCTGATTAAGAATTTTCCACAGTTTGTTGTGATCCACACAGTCAATGAAGCAGAATTAGATGTTTTTCTGGAATTCTCTTGCTTTTTCTATGATCTAATGGATGTTGGCAACTTGATCTCTGGTTTCTCTGCCTTTTCCAAATTCAGCTTGAACATATGGAAGTTATCTGTTCATGTACTGTTGAAGCCTTGCTTGGAGGATTTTGAGAATTACCTTGCTAGCACGTGAAATGAGTGCAACTGTGCAGTAGTTTGAGCATTCTCTGGCATTGCCCTTCTTTAGAACTGGAATGAAAATGACCTTTTCAGGTGCTGTGGCCACTGCTGAGTTTCCCATGTTTGCTGGCATATTGAATGCAGCACTTTCACAGGATCATCTTTTAGGATGAAATAACTCAACTAGAATTCCAACACCATCACTAGCTTTAAAAGTTGGCTTAAAGCTCAGCATTCAGAAAATGAAGATCATGGCATCCGGTCCCAACACTTCATGGGAAATACACAGGGAAACAGTGGAAACAGTGTCAGACTTTATTTTTGGGGCTCCAAAATCACTGCAGATAGTGACTGCAGACATGAAATTAAAAGACGCTTACTCCTTGGAAGGAAAGTTATGACCAACTTAGACGGCATATTCAAAAGCAGAGACATTACTTTGCCAACAAAGGTTTATCTAGTCAAGGCTATGGTTTTTCCTGTGGTCATGTATGGATGTGAGAGTTGGACTGTGAAGAAGGCTGAGCGCCAAAGAATTGATGCTTTTGAACTGTGGTGTTGTAGAAGACTCTTGAGAGTCCCTTGGACTGCAAGGAGATCCAACCAGTCCATTCTGAAGGAAATCAGCCCTGGGATTTCTTTGGAAGGAATGATGTTAAAGCTGAAAGTCCAGTACTTTGGCCACCTCATGCAAAGAGTTGACTCATTGGAAAAGACTCTGATGCTGGGAGGGATTGGGGGCAAGAGGAGAAGGGGATGACAGAGGATGAGATGGCTGGATGGCATCACTGACTCGATGGACGTGAGTCTGAGTGAACTCCGGGAGTTGGTGATGGACAGGGAGGCCTGGCATGCTGCAATTCATGGGGTCGCAAAGAGTCAGACACGAATGAGCTTCTGAACTGAACTGAATGCTTCCTAAGGCCCACTTGACTTCACATTCCAGCATGTCTGGCTGTAAGTGAGTGATCACACCATCACAGTTTTCTGGGTCATTAACATCTTTTTTTTCATAGTTCTTCTGTGTATTTTTGCCACCTCTTCTTAACTATCTTCTGCTTCTGTTAAGTTCATATCATTTTTGTCCTTTAGTGCGCCCATCTTTGCATGAACTATTCCTTAAATATAAAATTACTTTCCCTTCAAACTTTCTAATTTTCTTCCTGCTGATTCTAAAGCATCTGTGTTACTCCCAAAGCCAAGATTGTCTCTTTTCTAAAAAAAAAAAAAAAAAGAGTTTCCTGAAATCCTGGTTATATTAGCGAGCTTTTACTATATGCTATTATGATGGTCATTATCTCTCACTATTTGTGTGTGAGTATCTTATGTGCTCATTTCTGCCTCTTTTTGACCCCTTGGACTGTAGCCCACTGTGCTCTTCTGTTGATGGGATTTCCCAGACAAGAATACTGAAGCGGGTTGCCATTTCCTTCTTCAGGGGATCTTCCTGACTCAGGGATTAATCCCACATCTCCTGCATTGTAGTCGGATTCCTTACCATCTCAGTTACCAGGGAAGCCCCTCACTATGTGTATATATACATAATTATGACATCTTTACATGTGCTATGAATATGATAAATGTAACCTTGCAGCTATTTCACATAATTATCCTTGTGATCCCAGTTCCTACTTATCAAGGCTTAAATTTTTATAAATTGCTTTCTATCTTTTCTCTTTACCTGGGCACCTCATTCAGGTGAAGAAGATGAAGTTTCCTGCTGGTGTGCCTCCCGCCCTATGTTCTGTAGGTACATGTCTTCCACTAAAACATCACACCCATGTTTTTGCATGCATTCTCCAACTTCCTGCTGTCTCTCTCCACTTCACTGAAGGTTGCAAAGGTTGCTTTGACTGCTGGAGACCTCTAAGTAGAGAAGATAGTGTGATGTTGTACGTAGTGGCTCATGCAGTGTATTCATTTACATTGCATAATTACTTAACTAGCTCCTTACTGTAAATAAAGACAATCACAAAATTTCTGTATATCTGGGTCCCTGTAATGTCTCTCTTCTCTATAGTAGATTTATTATAAACTGTCTTCAGATTTTACTTTGCAGGCCTGTCATTAAATAGAATTAAGGAAGCAAAGACATCAGCCTAATTTCCATATGTCAACAGATATTAAACACAGTCGATTTCCTTCTATTGCATTTTGCATGTTAAAAGAACAAAATTCTGACAAATTGGAAATCACCAAAATAATTCAGTTACTTTGTATAATGAAGTAATTAATTCTGTGAGGGTTGACTGCGTTATTACATACTAAGTGTTCAGAATACAAAGGGGTACAGCAAACAGTCCCCAAGATCATGTGCTTACAGATTAAAGAGAACGACCTTTTTATTAATGTTGAATAACTAAGTTAGTTTAGCCTGGATTATATCAAACATTTTTTTAAAATTTATTTAGAGAATGAGGCAATGAGGGATGGGACTATCTGCTAATTAATATTTAAATTATTTACCAGCTAAAGATATGCTGTGGTGAGAAATGAGTGAGCTCTTGGATGGAATTATGCTGCTCCAGTAACTTCTCACTTGTCTTTTGGGAACATTAATCAAATTCAAGACAAATTCCTTTTCCCTGAAGTATACTTGTAATGTCATGTGGGAATTTAAGTTAAACTTCCTATTCTTTCATCTATCATCATATCAGGCTATTTTGGCAGAACTTTTTTTTTTTTTAATGTGTGAATGAAAAGGCTGAAATAACTATATTTTGATATACAACAATTTTGTTGTTATTGTTTAGTCGTTTAAGTTTTGTGATTCTTTGAAACCCCATGGACTGTAGTCTGCCAGGCTCCTCTGTCCATGGGATTTTTCCAAGCAAGAATACTAGAGTGGATCAACATTTCTTTCTCCAGGGTATCTTCCCAACCCAGGGATCTAACACAAGTCTCCTGCATTATTTACCACTGAGCCACCTGGAAAACCCTAATACTATTATTTAATAGAACAAACTGATGGTTCTTTTCATTCCCACACTAGAAATAGAGACAGTACTGAAAATACCGTATAGATTAAGAACATAGGCTCTGCAGATGGGCCAATGGAATTCAATTCCTATTCTCACTAATGAACACTGTGCCTTTAAGAAAATCCCTTCTCTGTCACTCAGTTTCCTCCTTGTCACTCAGTTTCCTCCTTTCCTCATGACAAGAGTTCTCATATTGTCATGAGACTATTATAATGATTAAATAAAATAGAATGTGCACAGCATGCAAAACTGCACAGAAAAGCACATGGAAAATTTACCATTGTTATCATTTTTATATAGTACCATGTGTCAGGGAAACCAAATAAATAAATAAATAGTTTAGTGGGAAATATTCTTTCAGAGAATATGCTAGATGAACATTGTTCTCATAATTCTTATAGCATTTCAAAATCACGTAACTTAGTCTAATTTTCTACTCCATATAGTTCTATAAGGTGGCCAGACACAATGTTTATACATTACTCTTAACTTATTGAGGAGGAGAAAGGCACAAAAATGTCAAATAACTCATCCAGATTAGCTGATAATGTTTAGCAATGTTTTATTGATCACTGATGCCAGATTTGCTTTCCCAGAGCAATGAATATAGTATTCTCCTTACATAGAACCAGAGTTGCCTATGGGAGTTCTTTATATTTTACTGTAGGCAGACATAAGTATATACTTGATAACTTTATTGATACTTGATCATTAGGTGATTTTGATCATCATGTAAGCCTTAAATTACATGAAATATAAATTTACATATATACATATGGAAAATCCACAAATTGTCTTTTTGTGGTTTAATTTTAAAATCAAAGGTGTTGCTATTGAGAATTATTTTGGAACCATGTCTCTGACTGTAAATAATCTACCTGCAATGTGGTTGACCTAGGTTTCATTCCTGGGATGGGAAGAGCCCCTGGAGAAGGGAATGGCTACACACTCCAGTACTCTTGCCTGGATAATTCCATGTGCAGAAGAGTCTAGGGGCCTGCCGTCCACGGGGTCACAAAGAGTTGGACTCAACTGAGAGACTAACACTTTCGGTTTCCTGGAAGACCAGAAGAAATATGAAATGATTGCTTTGGAAACCCTTAATGACAAATCCTTCATCTGCTTAAGCTTCATTAATAGTTAGAAATATAAGTAGCAACTTAATGCTAAATCTAATTAATAAGTGGTTAAATTAAATGAATATGATGTGTTTGGGCCAAAAAAAAAGAAGGTATAAATCCTGAGAAAGCAGACTGTATGTAGGCATCTATCTTTCTGTCTTCTGTTTTACTTTTCTGTTTTCTATTCCATACTGTCTTTGAATATGGTTTTGCAAAGGTATGTTTAACAAGTTTGACATGATTGTATAGAATATAATTCTCCAAAGTGGTTGCCTTCAAGAGTTACAATCATTTTTATGTGTTTTGGCAGAGGAAAAAATAGACATTCCCATTAATTTTCAGTCAAAATGTATATTTATTATAGGTGATGGCAGCAAGAGAATGTTTCCTAAAAGTAAATTGGGATTTTTCTCTTAGCAAAGTGCCAATGAATTGTGAAATATTACCCATAAAACCACTATTTGCTGAAATAGGCTTGGTTCAATCGATGATTTTCAATTACTAAGTTAAAAACAATCCTCCCTTGATTTTTGTATAGTCTGATTCACTTAAGGCAATAAATACCACAGAAAAGGATTATAAGCTGTGGATTTACAAATATACCTGGTTTTGAAGATTAATTAATAAATATTATTCATATTTTTAATAGTTCAAATGCCATAAACAAACATTTCCATTTAAAGATGTATGATATTTTTATTACAAATGATTTTGTAGGGAAATATTTTAATTTATTTCTGTGTTCATAAATGTTTTGTTCACACGATGTATCTTGAGGGTATGAAGAAATTTATTTTTGATTTAAATTTTAATTATTTTACTTTTAAAACATTTGACTATTAATTTTCACATACACTGTTACTTCTAAACTAAAGAAGTATAAAAGTTATTTATATTGATAACATCTTTAGATGTTATCAATATAAATGTTGTCATTAGATAAAGATGTTATCTTAAGATGTTATCAATGTAAATTAAATTCAAACTAATATTTTCATTTATATTGTAAATAATACAAACTCTGTATACAAAATTGTGGAATCAGCATAGTCATTATTTTTAAAAATCCACTACTCTGTACTCTATGTACTCCTTTATTTTTTGTCTGGATTTTTTCATACTATGTTCTAGTTATTCACATATTAGTATATTATTCAGATAGTAAAAACAACGAAAACGACAACCGAAATCATGACAATGTTCATTTTTAGCCAAATCTCTGCTCCTATTGACATTTTGTAAGCATGTATTTTCTTTTGTATCTTATTTCCGTAACTATGAATTTACCTTTTCTAAGCAATATGACTCAGCCAGAAATGACACAATAAATGCCATCGCCTCTCAAGCAAAACTGAGAGAAAAGACTGAATCAAAGCCATCTGTGCCTCTTTCCTTAATAGAGTTTTGCTCCTCTGGGGAAAACGAAGGTAGAGGCTTTGGGAATCTACAAATTGCAGGTAGATTTTTATCCTCTTCAGATTGGACATACTAATATCCATGCCAACACCCGGATCCCTTATTTAATACCAAACCTTGTTTTGTTCTAGTCTGCACACTTCTAACCCCTTTGTTCTGATTGCTCGTCTTATCCTATAGCAGTTACCAGCTTCTTACATTCTATGTAATTTTATTTTTATTCCATTTTTATTGTTCATTGTCTGTTCTCTCTTCACCACCCTCAACAACTAGAATGGAAGCCCCATGGTCATAGATTGGAAAATCAAATGATAGGAAAATTCTTAGGGATGAAGTGTATATTATCTTTCCTAATACTGTGGCATGTGTCACAGGAAACACAAAAACACCATCTAAGCTTTCCTTCACCAACATACCCAAATGAGTAAGGGCTATAAGAGATGAAAGCAATATGTTCAGAACCTGTTTCTTGTGCTGTGTATCTAAATCATTCTAAGTCACTTATGTCTGGAAGCCCAGGGCTAGGAGAGCCACAATAAACAGAGACCAGACGACTCATTAGAGACTGCTCTTCCTTTTTCCATGCAGTGGAGTTCAAGGTTCTCTGACACTGGATCATAGCTAAGAAGTTATTATTATTATTCATGATTTAATTATTATTAGATCCTTATTGTTATATATGATCTACTTATTCCATGGAAGTTGTAATAAGCTAGACACTGAAATGCTTATTTTCTTTATGTATATCCTCCAAAGAATTACATAAATTTTAAAAAATAGAAAAAAAAATAATATATGAAAATAGGAACACAGTGAACAGAATGCCTGTTTCCTTTGCCAGGGTTTGGTATGGCCGGAATAGCATCTTGGCTTTTCTAAATCCGCTGAACCTCTGAAATAATATTGGCAGGTTACATCACACCAGCTTTCAACTTCTGATCTTGGCAAGGAATCGCAATAGCTTCTAGATGAATAGTGTGTAGCCCCAAGGAGAAGTCATCCACACACTTGAGACAACTGCAGGCTGGCTTAGCTTACTGGCTAAGAGCCTGTTCTCTAAAATGAGAATGCACAGGTTTGTTACAGGCTTTTTCACTTAATTCTTTATGAATGTGGACAAATTACTTAACCTCTTTGTCCTTCAGTTTCCTAACCTGTAAAATAAGATAATAGCAGTACCTTTTTCATAGTACTACTGAGAAGATAAGATGAGATGAGACACAGAAAAGACTTAGAACAGTGCTTGCATGTGGTAACTCCACAATAAATGCTATCCATTGTATGGTTGTTTTTAAAGATGTAAGCAATAGGTTTGTGAAGACAAATAATGCAGGGTATGAAACACAAAGTCACTCTCTTTGAATAATTTACTGAGTGGTTAGAAAAGACCTTTATGAAAGGTGAGAGCTAAATTGAGGGAGGGAATGACTCACACATTTTGTTTTTTAAAGCTTTTCAGGCAGAACTGAAAGTAAATGCATACCATGCAAAATGAGAGGGATCTGGAGGAGTCCAGGAACATTAGTACTCAGGCTGAATCAGAGTTCATACAGGAATCAGAGCAGAGAGGTAGAGACATTAAATCACGGAAGGCCCTACAGGCAGGCCCTCAAAAGGGTATGGTCTTCCATTTTGCAGCAAGCACTGGACGGTTTTGGTAGGGAAGGTAGAGGACTCTACCTGGATAGGCTGAGCTGCGACATAAACTTCAAGGACTTATTTCTTGTTCACACTGCACATCCATGGATATAGGTCAGCTATGACTTTCCTCTGTGTTCTTCCATTCTGGGCACCATGCTGAACAACCATGCCCCAAGGAAGGTGGGAAGAGCAAGAAAGATGGATTTACTTCTGCTAAGAACTGGCCCAGATCACTGCTCTTACATCAAATTACTCCCCAAGTCACTATGACATCAGGATGTGTACTCTTCCTCCTAAGAATCCCAATGTAACAGGTATAGAGAATACACACCCAAGAAAAAGGAAGAATCAGGTGATTGTAAAGAGTAATATCATTTTTTAAGTTAGCATGATTGAGTGAGTTTTAAAAGGACACTTCAGTGGTTGCTTTGTGGAGAATGCATTACATGGGAACGAGAATAGAATCGGGAGATGAATGTGAAAGAGTGAAAGTTGCTCATTTGTGTCCAATTCTTTGTGGCCCCATGGATTGTAGCTCACCAGGCTCCTCTGTCCATGGAATTCTCCAGACAAGAGTACTTGAGTGGGTGTCCATTAGATCAGATGATACTGAGGTTTTATATATAAAATGATAATGCCTCTTTCTAAGATACAAGAAATAGAGGAGAAATGAAGTGATTGAACTGAGGATATAAATTGAAAGTAGAGTCGATGGCATTTGCTGATGGATGGGCTATAAGGTGTGGGAGAAAGGAAAAACTCAGGAAGACTTTCTGCTTTGTTGTTTGCTGTGAACAACCAGAAGAACGAATTTGTCATTTACTGAGATGGAGAAACTGAAATATAAATAAAAATATGGCCTATATGAGAAAAATTACATTTAAAAAACCCACAAAATTTATTTCTGAATTTAAATTAAAAATTTAGTAGCAATAAAATACAGCATCAGCACTGAAAAATTTAAACAAATGATGTAGAAAACATCTTGAAACTTTCTCACAGAGAAGAGCAAAAAAAGAAGGGAATAAGAGAAAAGCCAACATAGGGGATAGATTCCAGCATTGAATAAATGGCAACAAAGTCATTAAAATGATAAAATATAACACATGCAATGATCAAAGATAGAAGAGAGGGTGGGGTCAAAAAGACAGATGAGGATAAGGTCAAGGAGTAAAATTTCTGACTGAAAGATGACAAGATTTCAGGTCAAACATACTCATTGTTAAGAGTGAGAATTATAATAAAAGGGAGTAGCATTGAACAGCACTGATGCAAGGATTTTTTTTTTTCAAGGTTAATTGCAGATTTGGGCATATTTACACCCCAACGCCCAAGAAAAGAAGTGTGGTCTCACAAGATAAAGTTAGAGGAGTTACGGTTTTCACTGACATTCCTAACTGAAGGGCAAGAAATGCATAATTTTGAACCCCTTAGGCAATTAGAGATTGTGCAATTTAAGAAAGCCTTTTGTAGTGAGTCCCAGAGGCCAGCCCTGAGCAGGCAGAAACAATTTAGAAGCAGCAATCTCCTCTCTGCAGCAATACTTACACAGGGAACAGTTTCAAGAAATTGGACGGCCAGTGTTCCTGAAGGCCAGCTCACCCAAGCCTCAGATGGACCATTGAACAGCACTTCATCTGCTACTGCGTTCTCTTCTGCTAGCTTTGCATTGATGGGGACATGTCATCAGGAAAGTAGAGGGTTCAGCTATCATTTTTGAAAACCCTAGGTTCCCTAATCAGTATAAGTGAAAAAATCAGTAAAGTATTCTTAATTAGTTTTACGTGTGGATTCTTATGGTTTCAGTTCAGTTCAGTTCAGTCGCTCAGTCATGTCAGACTCTTTGCGACCCCATGAATTGCAGCACTCCAGGCCTCCCTGTCCATCACCAACTTATGCTTTAGGTGTTCATTTATAATTGAGAATATCTAAAATCCCAAATATTCAAAAACAGAGCTATGCAGGCAGGAAAAAAATGATATGATATGCTTTAAAGATACTTGAGAATAGAACTATCAAGCTATCCATTGGCATAGAGTCTTGATTACAAGAACCAGATCTAAAGAGATCTCAGCTTGTACACGTACATGTCTTGTACGTTCAATGTCAATAAAATGGGAAGAAAGATTAGACATTCTGGAATGTCTCATGAGTAGATAAATATTACTCATACATTTCCAATTTTATTCTGTTACTTATTTTCAAAATCAATTTTTGAACAAAATTCCAGTCTCTGCCTTATTAAGTCTTCCTCTTTTAAAAAATTTTTAATATAAATTTATTTATTTTAATTAGAGGCTAATTACTTTACAATATTGTATTGGTTTTGCCATACATCAATATGAATCCTCCACGGGTATACACATGTTCCCTTAGCTATCCAACTGGTGCTCACATCATTTTACACTTGAAATCTCTCTCTTTGATGATGAATTATTTTATAATCAGATGTTGATTTCTCCCAATAATTTTAATGATGAATTAAATAAAGAAAAACCTTAGTTTTGAATTTATATAGCACTTTTAGTTTATGACTCCAAATCTTCTCTTTTTCCTCACAACAAATAACATTTTGTATGTGGAGGGATATTTTTCAATTTAAATTAGAATATATATGTATATTTATTTATAATGAAAAAATTTGCCTTATTTTGTGACCCTAGTATATATTATTAACATGTTAGCATATTTTGCTTACTCTTACAGCAAGGATAATTTTATGGCAGAAGCTAAATAAAGAATTCATAGTGAATTACTACTTACCTCTACCTTAGGATACTTCCTTAATATACACATTTGTTTAAGAGTTTTCCATTAAGGCAGGAAGAAATAGTACATGGCATGGAAATCTATAAACCACTTGTTCTAACCCACACATTAAAAAATCCACATAATAAATCCTAATACTGAATCAGCTTCTTAGAAATCTATGAGTATCCATATAGAAAAACCCTTGCTTAGCAATAGGTTTGTAATTGTAAAACAACCAAGTCTTCCAACTAAGATACAGTAAAAATCAACATTAACTGATATATGTGAAGCTCTCTTTTGTTTTATCCCTATATTATATACTTCCTAAGTCAATGTGGGAAGAATGAATAAATGAAGGAAATATTTTCCAGATAATATAGGAATAAAGTTGCCAAAACATATCTCTCGGTTTGTTTTTTTTTTAAGTATTTCAATAGAATTGCTTATCAAAGGCATTTTTTCATAGCTAGTTGTAAATCTAAAAATATACTTAAAATATTGAGACATGAAGACCTGGGCCTCAGCGTCAGCATCATAAACCTTTAGAGGTCAGAACAGCCCATCAGAAGCAGCAACAGAAGAATTTAAGTTCTATCAAAACCGTGTTAAAGGAAAAAAGAAATATTTTACCAGACAGAGGATTTGATCTAAAAGACTCCAAAATGAGGATTCATTGTGAGTCTCATCAAAACGATAAGACAGAACTCTCTCCCGCCTCCCTTCTCTGTTAAATACACTTAGGAACCAAGCTAAAATTATCAACTTGCTTTTCTGTTTTTATTTAAAGGGATGCATATTTACAGTTAGCAGATATAATAAAAACAAGAATTATAGGTCGTCAGGATTATTTTGTGAAAACTAAAAGTCAACTGAAAGAATTTCAGAATCAGGAATAGGGTTAGCACTCTATCTTGCTCTTTTATTACCTCTGTGAATTTACTTAATCTCTCAAAACAGCAGTTTTCTCATATAAGAATGGAAAAAATAAGAATAAGCTACAGTTTTTTTAAAGTTTAATTAACTTATATGATATTCTCTGTAGAGTTATAAAACTTACCTGGGATTAAGTAAGCCCTTAATAAGTAGTAACTATCCATGCCATTCATATTACTGCTAACATTTTATACACATTTTGTGCTAAGTCACTTCAGTCGTGTCCATCTCTGTGTGACCTTATGGACTGCAGCCTGCTAGGCTCCTCTGTCCATGGGATTCTCCAGACAAGAATACTGAAGTGAGTTGCCATGCTCTCCTCCAGGGGATTTTCCCAAACCCAGGGGTTGAACCTACATCTCTTATGTCTCCTGCATCAGCAGGTAGGTTTTTTACCACCAGTGCCACAAGGGAAGCCCCATAATAAAAGATACTGGCCTTTTATTTGGTTGGCATGATACACCATTAATTCTATTATTTATATTTCATTTCACATGTAACATTTTTATTACACTCACATGATGGTGGAAGCTAATCATTAGTATATCATTTTCTTCTTTTTCTTTCTTTTCCATTATAGTTTATTACAAGACATTGAGTGTAGTTCCCTGTTCGTGCATGCCTGCTCAATCATATCCAACTCTTTGCAATCCCATAGACTGTAGTCTGCCAGGCTCCTCTGTTTATGGTATTCTCCAGGCAAGAATTCAGGAGTGGGTTGCCATTTCCTATTCCAACAGTTTCCAATTTATCCCTCCCCTATACATATCTTATTCTTATAGGCAAAACTCAGAAAAATAATAATAATAATAATAACAATGTTATTTTTTCTAAATAAGTCTACAAAGTTGATGTAATTGTATTTGATTAAAGTATCAACAGAAATTTGCTTTTTATAACCTGATAAGCTGATCTTAAAGCTGAAGTAAAGCAAGTAGATGGAAATAGCCAGAAAAGTTCTAAATAATATAGAAGATTAGATGTGAGGTGTTGACTAGACTTGTCAGTATTTATAAGCTGTAGTAAGCAGAGAAATTCACTAAGAGCAGGGCTTTCTGTAGAAGTCATGTTACTGACAATTTTTATGTTATTAGCAGTATCTATTTAATTTACTACTTCCTCATGACAGACCTTCAGTATCCTTGTCTGCAAAATTCCATGGGCAGAGGAGCCTGGTGGGCTGCAGTCCATGGGGTTTCAGAGCAGGACGCAACTGAGCATGCATACCTGACAGATCTAATGCAATGACAGAAATTTGTGGGAGGTTACGTAGCAGGATAGAGAGATTTAGCTCAGAGTGAAAGCTGGAAAAAAAAAAAAAAAAACTAGAGAGGGCCTTTAAGGAAATCACTAGTTAGAAGTGCCTCTGAGACTAATTTTTATGGCAAAGAAGATGTTAGTCAGGCTTAAAAAAATGGTGGAAGGAGTCAGGCAGTGATACTGGCATTTAATAAAGAGATATGGAGACATCACATTTTTGAGGAAATACTGGAGCAAAAGGAGTTTATGCACTGATGATAAACATGACCCTTGAAAGTCAAAATAAGAGACAGATCAAAAAAGGGGCTGATATGTGTTGTAAAAAAAAATAATAAAAAGAAAGAAAAGAATGGCTTTTATTCTGAAGGTGTTGGGGGAACTGAGATATATGAAGCAAAAACTCAAATGATTGGATTCTAATTTTTTTGAATATTAATACCAGACTGGAGAAAGTGTTGCATATAGACTGATAATTCTGAGACCACAGGTGGCAAAACCATTTAGAACATCAATGATGGCATAATGGTATATGAACTAAGGGAGTATCAGGGGTGGCCAAGGAGGGACAAATTATATACATATATTATTAAGGTGGAAAATAAATGTTTTCTTTGTGCTGTGCTTAGTTGCTCTCATGTCAGATTCTTTGCAACACCATGGACTGTAGCCCACCAGGCTCCTCTGTCCATTGGGATTCTCCAGGCAAGAATACTGGAATGGGTTGCCATGCCCTCCTCCAGAGGATTGTCCCAATACAGGGATCAAACCCAGGTCTCCTGCATTGCAGGCAGATTGTTTATCATCTGAACCACCAAAGTTTTCTTTAAGTTTAGATAAAAGGATGTATTTCTTTACAAGTGGAGTTACTAGACATGGAAATGATTTCCTACATTTGAACACTGGAGTTTTCAAAGAACTTGATTTGGCTTGTAATGAGAAACCAACCTATTTTTATTTCTACCTTTACATCTGCTTTGTGGTCTAATCCTTCTATTAATGCTCCAGGATAAAACTTTAGACAAGCCCTCAAGCTTTTCAGGCACTCCATAAATATACAATATAAATAGTTCCTTGCTTCTGCATAAACATTCCAGACAGGATGTTCATTATATAACAACAACCTAGTTCAGAGCAGCAGACCCAAAACATGGATCTGCTGAAGCCCTGCCAGCCTCTAGTGGAAGATGAACTAGTTGGTTCCTTCTTTAGGTATCTTTTTTGAACTACTCCCTACTTAGCAGAAATTTTTTTAATGTTTTTAAAAATTTCTATTGGAGTATAGTTACTTTAAAATGTTATGTTAGCTTCTGATGTATAGCAAAATGAATTAGCTGTAATATACATATTCCTCTCTTTTTTGGATTTTCTTCCCATTTAGGTCACTATAGAGCACAAATAACACCCAGTTGTGGATGTGACTGGTGATGGAAGTAAAGTTCAATGCTGTAAAGAGCAATATTGCATAGGAACCTGGAATGTTAGGTCCATGAATCAAGGCAAATTCAGTTCAGTTCAGTTCAGTTATTCAGTCATGTCCAACTCTTCATGACCCCATGAATCGCAGCATGCCAGGCCTTCCTGTCCATCACCAACTCCCGGAGTTCACTCAGACTCATGTCCATTGAGTCAGTGATGCCATCCAGCCATCTAATCCTCTGTCGTCCCCTTCTCCTCCTGCCCCCAACCCCTCCCAGCATCAGAGTCTTTTCCAACGAGTCAACTCTTTGCATGAGGTGGCCAAAGTACTGCATTTTCAGCTTTAGCATCATTCCCTCCAAAGAAATTCCAGGGCTGATCTCCTTCAAAATGGACTTGTTGGATTTCCTTGCAGTCCAGGGGACTCTGAATAGTCTTCTCCAACACCACAGTTCAAAAGCATCAATTCTATGGCACTCAGCCTTCTTCACAATCCAACTCTCACATCCATACATGATCACAGGAAAAATCATAGCCTTGACTAGACGGACCTTTGTTGGCAAAGCAAATTGGAAGTGGTCAAATAGGAGATGGAAAGAGTGAACATCGACACTTTAGGAAGCAGTGAACTAAAATGGACTGGAATGGGTGAATTTAACTCAGATGACCATTACATCTACTACTGTGGGCAAGAATTCCTTAGAAGAAATGGAGTAGCCATCATAGTCAACAAAAGAGTCTGAAATGCAGTACTTGGATGCAATCTCAAAAATGACAGAATGATCTCTGTTCATTTCCAAGGCAAACCATTCAATATCACAGTAATCCAAATCTATGCTCCAAATCTATGCTTCAACCAGTAACGCTGAAGAAGCTGAAGTTGAATGGTTCTATGAAGACCTACAAGACCTTCTAGAACAAACACCGAAAACTGATGTCCTTTTCATTATACGGGACTGGAATGCAAAAGTAGGAAGTCAAGAGATACCTGGAATAACAGGCAAATTTGGCCTTGGAGTACAAAACAAAGTAGGGCAAAGGCTAACCGAGTTTTGCCAAGAAAATGCACTGGTCATAGCAAACACCCTCTTCCAACAACACAAGATGGACATCACCAGATGGTGAACACCAAAATCACATTGATTATATTTTTTGCAGCCAAATAGGAAAAAGCTCTATATAATCAGTAAAAACAAGATCAGGAGCTGACCATGGCTCAGATCATGAACTCCTTATTGCCAAATTCAGACTTAAATTGAAGAAAGCAGGGAAAACCACCAGACCATTCAGGTATGATCTAAATGAAATCCCTTATGATTATACAGTAGAAGTGACAAATAGATTCAAGGAATTAGATCTGATAGACAGAGTGCCTGAGGAACTATGGATGGAAGTTTGTGACATTGTATCAGTGGCAGTGATCAAGACCATCCCCAAGAAAAGGAAAGGCAAAAAGGAAAAATGGTTGTCTGAGGAGGCCTTACAGATAGTTGAGAAAAGAAGAGAAGCTAAAGGCAAAGGAGAAAAGGAAAGATATATCCATTTGAATGCAGAGTTCCAAAAAAAAAAAAAATAGCAAGGAGAGATAAGAAAGCCTTCCTCAGTGATCAATGCAAAGAAATAGAGGAAAACAATAGAATGGGAAAGACTAGAGATCTCTTCAAGAAAATCAGAAATACCAAGGGAATATTTCATGCAAAGATGAGCACAGTAAAGGACAGAAATGGTATGGACCAAACAAGAATATATTAAGATGAGGTGGCAACAATACATAGAAAACTATACAAAAAAGATCTTCAAGACCCAAATAATCATGATGGTCTGATTACTCACCTAGATCCAGACATCCTGGAATGCAAAGTCAAGTGGCCTTAGGAAACATCACTGTTAACAAAGCTTTTGGAGGTAATGGAATTCAAGGTGAGCTATTTCAAATCCTAAAAGACGATGCTGTGAAAGTGCTGCGCTCAATATGCCAGCAAATTTGGAAAAGTCTGCAGCTTCCACAGGACTGGAAAAGGACAGTTTTCATTCCAATCCCAAAGAAAGGCAATGCCAAAGAATGCTCAAACTACCACACAATTGCACTCATCTCACATGCTAGCAAAATAATACTCAAAATTCTCTAAGCTAATTGGTGATGGACAAGGAAGCCTGGCGTGCTGCAGTCCATGGGGTCGCAAAGTGTTGGACACAACCAAGTGACTGAACTGAACTGAACTGATAGAGCATTGAATAGAGTTCCTTGTGCTATACAGTATGTTTCATTAGTTATGTATTTCATAGATAGCAACACAGTCCAGTATTCTTGCCTGGAGAATCTCCATGGACAGAGGAGCCTGACAGGCTATAGTCCATGTGGTTGCAAGGAGTCGGACACAACTCAGCACAGAGAGAGAGAGTGTGTGTATATATATATCAATCCCAATCTCCCAATTCATCCCACCCTTCCCTTCCTCCCTTTGTGTCCAAGTTTGTTCTCTACATCTATGTCTCTATTTCTGCTTTGAAAATAGATTCAACTGTACCATTTTTATAGATTCCACATACATGTGTTAATATATGACTTTTTTTCTCTTTCTAATAGCTGAAATTTAAAACACTTCCAGAATCTGACCCAAAAGAAGGTAGGATTTGCTGAAAGCAACGTGATCATATGAGACAGAGTGAGTTGAGATCTGTGTTAGTGTCCTCTCCATCACTGAGGCATGCTCGCTGTATCTTTCTCAGTGTCAATTTTTTGTGGACCTGCAATGGCAATAGCCTTGATATAGACAAGATCCAAAACTTCTCTGTCACCTTACTTAGCATTTCTAATCCTTTGGGTCAAGGGAAGCTGAGACTGTCATCGAGGGTTATTTTAAACTTCCAATATACTCACTTGTGCAGAATCCCCATGGTTGTCTTACTTTTCTCCCTGTAGGGCACATTCATCTTGCCAGAAGTATAGGCTTGGCTTTCTCTCTCTTCCACCTTAGCTATATATATATTTTTTAATTTTATTTTATTTTTAAACTTTACAATATTGTATTAGTTTTGCCAAATATAGAAATGAATCCGCCACAGGTATACCTGTGTTCCCCATCCTGAACCCTCCTCCCTCTCCGTACCCTCCCTCTGGGTCATCCCAGTGCACCAGCCCCAAGCATCCAGTATCGTGCATTGAACCTGGACTGGCAACTCGGTTCATACACAATATTATATATGTTTCAATGCCATTCTCCCAGATCTCCCCACCCTCTCCCTCTCCCACTGAGTCCATAAGACTGATCTATACATCAGTGTCTCTTTTGCTGTCTCATACACAGGGTTATTGTTACCATCTTTCTAAATTCCATATACATGTGTTAGTATACTGTATTGGTGTTTTTCCTTCTGGCTTACTTCACTCTGTATAATAGGCTCCAGTTTCATCCACCTCATTAGAAATGATTCGAACGTGTTCTTTTTAATGGCTGAGTAATACTCCATCGTGTATATGTACCACAGCTTTCTTATCCATTCATCTGCTGATGGGCATCTAGGTTGCTTCCATGTCCTGGCTATTATAAACAGTGCTGCGATGAACATTGGGGTACACGTGTCTCTTTCCCTTCTGGTTTCCTCATACACTGTTGGTGGGAATGCAAACTAGTACAGCCACTATGGAGAACAGTGTGGAGATCCCTTAAAAAACTGGAAATAGAACTGCCTTATGATCCAGCAATCCCACTGCTGGGCATACACACTGAGGAAACCAGAAGGGAAAGAGACACGTGTACCCCAATGTTCACCTTAGCTATATTTTTGTATCCTCTCCTGCTGGCCCCTGGGGTCTTCAAGTCCCAGTGAAGAGACGACATACTCTTGCTGTGCTTACCTTCAAACCTCCTTGACTTGGCTTAAGATGAAGGGAAGAATTCCATATCTTTGCTCAAGAAGGGGCTGGCGGAAGTGGTTGATGGGCAAGATGCTTCAATTTTTCTATTAAGGTCCCATCTGCCACATTTTTGACCACTACCTCACTTAGCAGAGGCAGGTGCTTGACTGTTTCATGTTTCCCAAAGGACACTTGAGTCATTCCTTTTGGAATTAATGATAGACAACTCCTACTTCTCCTGAGAGGGAGATGAAAGGGCCCTATTGTTTTTCTTCCTCAGCCTTTCTCAGAGTCCTCAGTGGAATTGTTAAAATAATAGGAGAGGCTAACTTGCAATCTGTAACACAGGCCTTTAAAAATAGAACGTGTGTATTTTAATCTTGGTTTTGATTCCCATGAGGGTATTTTTGGAGATGGTGGAGGCATAAGTGAGAGGAGGAAAAGAAGTTACAAAACATCTCTAATGTTCTGGGGTTTTTTGGTCTTGTGAAGATTTAAAAAACTCCCCCTTACATCCTATGTATTTGAAAATACTTTATAATATTTAAATGACATGTGCATGTATGAAACTAATCACAGGCATATCTCATCCTAGTGTGCTTTGCTCTCTTGGGCTTCTCAGATATAAAGGCTTGTGGCCACCCTGAGTAGAGCAAGTCTATGGACGTCATTTTTCCAAAAGGGTTTGCTCTCTTCATGTCCCTGTGTCACATTTGGTAATTCACACAACATTTAAAACTTTTTATTATTATTATACTTGCTATGCTGCTCTGTGATCTTTAATTTACCACTATGACTCACTGAGGGGCTTTCCTGCTAGCTCAGTGGTAAAGAATCTGCCTGTAATTTTGGAAATGCTGGTTTGATCTCTGAGACAAGATCATCCTCTGGAGAAGGAATTGGCAACCCATTCCAGGATTCTTGCCTGGAGAATTCCATGGACAGAGGAGACTGGAGGGCTACAGTCCATGGGGTCACAAAGAGTTTGACATGACTTAGCAACTAAACAACAACACTATGACTCACTAAAGGCTTAGAAGATGATTAGCATTTTTAGCAATTAAAAAGTATTTTTAAATTAAAGTGAAAGTGAAGTTATTCAGTCGTGCCTGACTCTTTGTGACCCTGTGGACTGTAGTCTATCAGGCTCCTAGGTCCACGGGATTTTCCAAGCAAGAGTACTGGAGTGGGCTGCCATTTCCTTCTCCAGGGGATCTTCCCAATCCAGGGACTGAATTCAGGTCTCCCACATTGTAGGCAGATGCTTTACCGTCTGAGCCACTAGGGGAGTCCCTTAATTTTTAAATTAAGGTTTAAACATTTTTTAGACATAATGCTGTTTCACACTTGTTGTTCAGTCACTAAGTTGTGTCCAGCTCTTTGCAACCCCATGCACTGAAGCACACAAGGCCTCCTCTTTCACCACCTCTCAGTTTGCTCAAACTCATGTCCACTGATTAAAAGAATGCCATCCAACCATCTCGGCCTCTGTCTCCCCCTACTGTTCCTGCCCTCAATCAGTCCCAGCATCAGGGTCTTTTAAAACTATAATACACTGTAAATATGATTCTTATGTATACTGCAGTTTATTGTGGTATTTGTTTTATTGTAGTTGTCTAAAACCGAACCTCAATATCTCTGATGTATGACTGTACGTGTATATGTGCATATATAAATGTCAGTATACATGCATGTGTATAAATGTTCAGATCAGATCAGTCGCTCAGTCGTGTCCGACTCTTTGCGACCCGATGAATCGCAGCACGCCAGGCTTCCCTGTCCATCACCAACTCCCGGAGTTCACTCAGAATCACGTCCATCGAGTCAGTGATGCCATCCAGCCATCTCATCCTCTGTTGTCCCCTTCTCCTCCTGACCCCAATCCCTCCTGGCATCAGAGTCTTTTCCAATGAGTCAACTCTTCGCATGAGGTGGCCAAAGTACTGGAGTTTGAGCTTTAGCATTATTCCTTCCAAAGAAATCCCAGGGCTGATCTAATTCAGAATGGGCTGGTTGGATCTCCTTGCAGTCCAAGGGACTCTCAAGAGTTTTTTCCAATACCACAGTTCAAAAGCATCAATTCTTCAGTGCTCAGCCTTCTTCACAGTCCAACTCTCACATCCATACATGACCACAGGAAAAATCATAGCCTTGAATAGACGGACCTTTCTTGGCAAAGTAATGTCTCTGCTTTTGAATATGCTATCTAAGTTGGTCATAACTTTCCTTCCAAGGAGTAAGCATCTTTTAATTTCATGGCTGAAGTCAGCATCTGCAGTGATTTTGGAGCCCAGAAAAATAAAGTCTGACACTGTTTCCACTGTTTCCCCATCTATTTTCCATGAAGTGATGGGACCGAATGCCATGATCTTCGTTTTCTGAATGTTGAGCTTTAAGCCAACTTTT
>NW_011495086.1:2250166-2271897 GCF_000754665.1 Bison bison bison
ACCAGTCTGTTGTTCCATGTCCAGTTCTAACTGTTGCTTCCTGACCTGCATACAAATTTCTCAAGAGGCAAATCCGGTGGTCTGGTATTCCCATCTCTTGAAGAATTTTCCACAGTTTATTATGATCCACACAGTCAAAGGCTTTGGCATAGTCATTAAAGCAGAGATAGATGTTTTTCTGGAACTCTCTTGTTTTTTCTATGATCCAGCAGATGTTGGCAATTTGATCTCTGGTTCCTCTGCCTTTTCTAAAACCAGCTTGAACATCAGGAAGTTCACGGTTCACATATTGGTGAAGCCTGGCTTGGAGAATTTTGGGCATTACTTTACTAGCGTGTGAGATGAGTGCAATTGTGCGGTAGTTTGAGTATCCTTTGGCATTGCCTTTCTTTGGGATTGGAATGAAAACTGACCCTTTCCCGTCCTGTGGCCACTGCTGAGTTTTCCAAATTTGCTGGCATATTGAGTGCAGCACTTTCACAGCATCATCTTTCAGGATTTGGAATAGCTCAACTGGAATTCCATCATCTCCACTAGCTTTGTTCGTAGTGATGCTTTCTAAGGCCCACTCGACTTCACATTCCAGGATGTGTGGCTTTAGGTCAGTGATCACACCATTGTGATTATCTGGGTCGTGAAGATCTTTTTTGTACAGTTCTTCTGTGTATTCTTGCCATCTCTTCTTAATATTTTCTGCTTCTGTTAGGTCCATACCATTTCTGTCCTTTATCGAGCTCATCTTTACATGAAATGTTCCTTTGGTACCTCTGCTTTTCTTGAAGAGATCTCTAGTCTTTCCCATTCTGTTGTTTTCCTCTATTTCTTTGCATTGATCGCTGAAGAAGGCTTTCTTCATAGCTATTTGTAAGGCCTCCCCAGACAGCCATTTTGCTTTTTTGCATTTCTTTTCCATGGGGATGGTCTTGATCCCTGTCTCCTGAACAATGTCATGAACCTCATTCCATAGTTTATCAAGCACTCTATCAGATCTAGGCCCTTAAATCTATTTCTCACTTCCACTGTATAATCATAAGGGATTTGATTTAGGTCATAGGACAGGGAGGCCTGGCGTGCTGCGATTCATGGGGTCACAAAGAGTCGGACATGACTGAGCGACTGATCTGATCTGATCTGAATGGTCTAGTGGTTTTCCCTACTTTCTTCAATTTAAGTCTGAATTTAGCAATAAGGAGTTCATGGTCTGAGCCACAGTCAGCTCCTGGTCTTGTTTTTGCTGACTCTATAGAGCTTCTCCATCTTTGGCTGCAAAGAATATAATCTATCTGATTTCGGTGTTGACCATCTGGTGATGCCCATGTATAGAGTTTTCTCTTGTGTTGTTTGAAGAGGGTGTTTGTTATGACCAGTGCATTTTCTTGGCAAAACTCTATTAGTCTTTGCCCTGCTTCATTCCATATTCCAAGGCCAAATTTACCTGTTACTCCAGGTGTTCTTGACTTCCTACTTTTGCATTCCAGTCCCCTATAATGAAAAGGACATCTTTTTTGGGTTTTAGTTCTAAAAGGTCTTGTAGGTCTTCATAGAACCGTTCAACATCAGCTTCGTCAGCATTACTGGTTGGGGCATAGACTTGTAACCGGTGCGCTAAGCGCAGGCGGCTGCGACCCGTGCGCTAAGCCCAGCTGAGAGGAGCCACCCCACGTCCGAGGTCAGGGTCAGGAGCCGGGAGGACCCCATACCCAAAGGGCGGCGGCCAAGAGGAGTTACCCCACGTCCGAGGTCAGGGGCAGCGGCCGTGAGTACCAGACTGCGAGGTCAGGGGCAGCGGCCAAGAGTGCCAGATGGCGACAGCGCAGGAACCGCTGAGAGGAGCTACCCCGCATTCGAGGTCAGGGTGGGGCGGGAGCCGCCAAGAGGAGATACCCAGCGTCCGAGGTTATGGGCGGTGATGAGAGGAGTTACCCTGCATCCGAGGTCAGGGGCGGCGGCCGGGAGGAGATACCCCACACCCCTAAGCCCGAGGCCAGGGGCGGCGGGCAGGAGGAACAACCTCACGTCCAAGGAGCTGTGGCTGCGTGGGTGTAGGAGGGCCTAGAGGAGCTATCCCAGGTTGAAGGTCAGGAAGGGTGGTGATGAGGAGATACCCTTCGTGCAAGGTAAGGAGCAATGGCTGCGCTTTGCTGGAGCAGCCATGAAGAGATACCCCACGCCCAAGGTAAGAGAAACCCACGTAAGATGGTAGGTGTTGCAAGAGGGCATCAGAGGGCAAAAACACTGAAACCATACTCACAGAAAACTAGTCAATCTAATCACACTAGGACCACAGCCTTGTCTAACTCAATGAAACTAAGCCATGTCCCTGGGGCAACCCAAGATGGGTGGGTCATGGTGGAGAGGTCTGACAGAATGTGGTCCACTGGAGAAGGGAATGGCAAACCACTTCAGTATTCTTGCCTTGAGAACCCCATGAACAGTATGAAAAGGCAAAATGATAGGACACTGAAAGAGAAACTCCCCAGGTCAGTAGGTGCCCAATATGCTACTGGAGATCAGTGGAGAAATAACTCCAGAAAGAATGAAGGGATGGAGCCAAAGCAAAAACAATACCCAGCTGTGGATGTGACTGGTGATAGAAGCAAGGTCCGATGCTGTAAAGAGCAATACTGCATAGGAACCTGGAATGTCAGGTCCATGAATCAAGGCAAATTGGAAGTGGTCAAACAAGAGATGGCAAGAGTGAATGTTGACATTCTAGGAATCAGCGAACTGAAATGGACTGGAATGGGTGAATTTAACTCAGATGACCATTATATCTACTACTGTGGGCAGGAATCTCTCAGAAGAAATGGAGTACCCATCATGGCCAACAAAAGAGTCCGAAATGCAGTACTTGGATGCAATCTCAAAAATGACAGAATGATCTCTGTTCATTTCCAAGGCAAACCACTCAATATCACAGTAATCCAAGTCTATGTATACTAATAAAATATATAAAAACATGTGTATGTGCTCAGTCTCTTCAGTTGGGTCCATCTTTTTGAGAACCTATGGATTATAGCCCACGAGGCTGTTTTGTCCGTGGGGTTTTCCAGGCATGAATACTGGAGTGGGTTGCCATTTCTCCTCCAGGGAATCTTTCTGATCCAGTGATCAAATCCATATCTCCTGCATTGAGGACAGATTCTTTACTGCTGAGCCACTGGGGAATCCCTTACAAAACATATGCCTATGTCCACCGTACTGTCTTATGTATTATATACCTCACACATTTTCTGTGTACTTATCCCTCACAAATACCCTGTGAAGTTCGCAAGCTGTATATTAGTTACTCAAGAAGAATTCCATGTAGTTTTCCAAAATCAAGCACTGTATTTGATAACTATATACCAAATATGCATATATGCATTTTTATATTATAAATGCTAAAGTTGATGCATCAGGGAACACATATATTTCTAAATAAGAGAGTGTCTCTCTAAATTGTCTTTTTTTTAAACTGAGTTTTAATTAAGGTTTTTGGAGTACATTATTTTATCCTTTAATATATTGCTAGTATTTAAATCTTGCAATTATATTTAAGTCAACATTTCCTTTCTTATATATTTAATCAAATAATTCTTTGTAAAGCATGTGTATGTGAGCAATGGCAGTTGGATATATCATATTAATTAAGTACCACAATAGATATTTCCTTTCAGACTATCCTCTCTCTAATTTGATATAAACCTTTTAAACTGCAGGAAAAAGTGACAACAACCCCCAGAGCTCTGCTAGGTGATTGAGAGAATCAGTTATCCCAGTGTCACTGGAAGCAAAATCAATTCATGTGTTCTGTCATCCTTAGAAAGTACTCTCTAACATGCTGTCAGCAATAAATTTTACAGGATTTCCCCAAAGTCAATTGCTCCTTCTATTTGGGATTACGATGAAAGCAAATTGATTCTTCCCATACATAGAAGAAGCACAAGAGAAGACATACTTTTAGTCTACTCACTTATTTATTTATTTATTTTACTGACAGATTTCTCTTGGCTCACTAATGTAAGGTCCTTAGTAATTGAAATTCTGACTGTGAAATATATTCAGGCATAACCAACAGGAATGCAATTTCCCTTAAAGCTACCTTCATGCAAGCAGGCAGGAAATTTATTTTTGAGTAACTTATCTCTGAGTATGTTAAAAAAAAAAAGGCAACTCTTTCTAACATTTTAACCACAGTTAATGCCAGGATATCGTATTTAATTTCAATTTACTATATCTTCCATAATCTAGTGATGGTCACATTTTAATTTTTCTTTGATTGAACAACAGCATTTTAAACCTTCTAATAAACCTTTAATTAACATATATTTAAATAGAAAAGATATGTTAAAATCAAGCTAAAGCCACTGCTAAACAAAACAACTACAGGGGGATCATGCTGCCATTTGAACAAGTTCTATTGAGGCTGACTATAAGGAAAGTGTGGAGAGAAAAAAAGGCGTACATTTTTTCCCTCCTTTTGAACAGTATTGATATATAGCTGCATTTAAGATAATTATTTCAAGTCTATTAGAATTTGCTGACAATACATAATGGCTCAGTGTTACAGAATCCACCTGCCAACGCAGGACAAACAGGTTTCAATCCCTGAGTCAGGAAGATCCCCTGAAGGGATCTTTCCTTTCTGGAGAAGGAAATGGCAACCCACTCCAGTATTCTCACCTGGAAAATTCCATGGAGAGAGAGCCTGGCAGGCACAGTTCATGGGGTTGGAAAAAAGTTGACATGACTTAGCAACTAAACAACAACCACAAAGATATATAAATGCGTACACTGCCAGGCTGGAATGACTAAATGATAACAAGGAAGAAAAGGAACAAGCAATCAAACAAAAACAGAAACTGATGAAATATTCATTTCTGTTGACAAATATTCACATGAGAGCTGACCACTTTTGATATTTATACAGAAAATAACAAATGGAATTAACTTGTGTACACATTAGGGAGTCCCCAATGCTAGGTCAGGTTCCAAGCAGAACACCAGTATCTCAACTAAAGATGCTGGAGTGACATCAGCAACAAGACTAAGACATCATCATAGACAGCATCCATCCTCAACAACAAAGATTTGGCATCCATCCTCAGACAAAAATGCCTTAGTGGGAGCTATGGGGTCCACATCATGTGTCAAAGGATCTGGGAGGAGTCTCACCTACCCATGCATGGGGGAATAGGCACACAGATCTCAGTCACAACTGTGGGTTGGGTCCTACAGTCTCCACCCCTGTCAGCACCTGTCTTGGGAGGCCCTGGGAGAAGAAGGTCTTATATGATCACCCATGGCTGAGAGTCTATGTGGAAATCAAGGTTTCCAGCAGAGAAGTTCCAGTACATCACTGGGATAAAAACACCTGGGACTGAATACATTGAAGGGGGTAAGAGGGCCTGTTTGACTTTACCTGGGTCATTCCCTTCCCTGAGGTGGCCCAGCTTAGTGCCAAGTGAGACCTTTTCAAGACATGAGTTACCCTTGCGGGGAAGTGAGATCGGGTGGGTAAATGCCTGGTTGTCCCAGTTGTGTGGGACTTAGCCAAAGAAGCGCAAGTATCTCTCGCCCCGCCTAAAGCACTGAGAAGTGAGCTCTATGAATGGGGGCCCTGGAAAAGACCCGGAAAGCAGCAAGGAGGACCATTAAAGAGCATTCAAGGGACATGGATCCTACCAGTGGTATCACAGCCTCCATCAAGAGTCAGTCCATGAGGCTCTGAGGATGCCCCGCCTCCTGGTTCCTTCACATAGCTCCCCGCCACTCCCAGCATGATACACCCTTCACCCCTCTACTCACCCCACCCTGTGGATGGCTCTTTGCACATGCATAAAACTGTCCTTTGGCAAATGGCTGTTGACCACTTGCAGAAAATCAGCCCATGTGGCCCAGGAAGAGATCACAGAGCTTAACTTTAGGGCACTCTGGAGAAAGCAAAGAGAGGCTGTCAGCACTTGCCTTTAAGTGTTGCATGATTAAGGGAAGGCATACAAATCTAAGAATGTTGCCACAAGAGGGAGCAAGAAATTGTGAAGCAGACATATCCACAGAAAGTCTGTAAAAACCTCAGCATCCCTACCAGGGCTGGTAGAGGATATTTCTCTCCCAAAGTCAGTCCGTAAAGACTAGAAAGTGTTAGTCACTCAGTTGTGTCCAACTCTTTGGGACCCCATGGACTGTAGCATGCCAAGCTCCTCTGTTCCCAGTATTCTCCAGGCAAGAATACTGAAGCGGTTTGCATTTCCTTTTCTTAGGGTGTGTTCCTGATACAGGGATTGAATCCGGGTTTCCTGCATTGCAGGTGGAGTCTTTACATCTGGGCCACCATGAAAGTCCCCAAAGATTGCAGGAGGTAGATAACAACAGATAACAGCATCTCAAGACTTCAAGAAATCGAAAAAAATCAAGAAAACTTGGCTCCACTAATGGATCACAATTACTGTCCCTAAATACATTGACATAGAATTAAAAATAGCTATTCTAAAGAAGTAAAAATAGCTAGAAGAAAATACAGAAAGATAGTTTAATGGAATTAGGAATATAATACCCGAATAAAATGAGAAGTTTAACAAAGAGATTTCATAAGAAACGAAATTCTGGAGCTAAAAATGAATAGATTAAATAAAAAATAAAATAGAGAAAAATCAACAACAGAAGAGATCAATAGGAATTTTAAAATCTGTGAATTAGAGGACAAGAACTTTGAAATTGTCCAGTAAGAGGAGAACAAAGGAAAAAGAATGGAAGAATGGAAGTGTAAGTGATGTCTTGAATAACCTCAAAAAGAAACAACCATCAAAGTATTGGAGACTTAAAAGGAGAAGAGAGGAAGAAGGGGGAGGAACACTTATTTAAAGAAATAAAGGGTGAGAACTTCTCAAATATATGGAGAGATCTGCATATCCAAGTTCAGGAAGGTCACAGGTCACCAAAAAATGCAAGTTAGAGATTTTTTCAAGACACACTATAATAAAATGTGGTTAAAAATGAAAAGCAAGGGGAATCTTAAGAAAAAGAGACAAGTTACAATTCAAAAAGAAAATACCGTAAGACTATCAACAGATTTCTCACATGATGCTTCAGGCCATGAGAGAGTATGATACGGGGTCAACATTTAAAATATTAAGGAATTCATACAACTCAATATCCAAAAGAAATCTAAAAGGGAAAGGTGAGACATTCTTCTAAAGAAGACATGTAAACAGTCATCAGGTATGTGGAAAGATGTGTAACATCACTAATCATCAAAAATGCAAATTAAACCCACAGTAATATATCACCTCATATCTATTAGAATGGCTACCACCAACAAGACAACAGATAACAAGCAACTGGTGAGGGTGTGGATTAAAGGGAAATCTTATGCACCGTTGATGGGAATATATTGTGGAACAGATGAAAGTTCCTCAAAAAAATAAAAAAGGAATGACCAACAATTTCAAATTCTGAATTTCAACAAATTCTACAATTTCAATGACCTGACAATTTCACTTCTGGGTACATATCCAAATGAAAGTAAATCAGGATCTCAGGAGATATCTACACCCCCATGTTTGAGACAACATGATTCACAATAGTCAAAAAACGGAAACAACCTATCTACCTATAGATGAATAGTTAAAGAAGATGTGGTATGTATATACATGAACACAATGGAGTATTATTCAACCCTGAGAAAGCAGGAAATTCTGACATTTGTGACAGTAGGGCTGAAACTTGGGGACATTATATTATACTAAGTGAAACAAGCTAGATAGAGAAGACAAATACTCTATGGTATTATGTTCTTGTAAATCTAAAAACACCAAACTCATAGAAACAGAGAGTAGATGGGTATTTGCCAGAAAATGGGGGGTGGGAGGTTGTGTGGGAAGATGCCAGCCAAAAGGGTACCAAATTCCCTCTTTTAAGATTAATATATCTGGAGATCTAATGTACAGCTTGGGTGACTATATTTAACAATATGGTATTGTATATTTAACTGTTGCTAAGACAATAGATCATGAGTGATTTCACCACAAAAATGAAATGATAACTATTTGAGATGATGAAGTTATTAACTAACCCTTCTGTGATAATCATTTTTCAGTATGAGTATCAATGCATCACATTGTACACCTTACACTTTACACAATATTATATGTCAATTATCTCAGTAAAGCTAAAAAATGGTAGATGCCAATTTAACCTGTGTGTGGCTATTTATTCATACAAGTATCTTAGAGCAAGTAGTGCTAAGATGATTACAATAACAGAAATATAAACAACAGCCTTCCAATGAATATTCAGCCTTCTTTATGGTCCAACTCTCACATCAGTACATGATTCCTGGAAAGACCATAGCTTTGGCTATATCGACTTATGTCCACAAAGTGTCAGTCATGTCCAACTCTTTGTGACCCCCTGGACTGTAACCCACCAGGCTCCTCTGCCCATGGGATTTCCCAGGCAAGAATACTAGAGTGGATTGCCATTTCCTTCTCCAGGGGATCATCCCAATCCAGGGATCAAACCAGAGTCTCCTGCGTTAACATGTTTCAAGCAGAGCCTTTACCTCTGAGCCACCAGGGAAGCCCCACTGACAGGTGTAGTTACAGTGCAAGTAGAGTTGTGAAGTTGAGAAAGATTTGATAAAAGAGATATTTTGTTGCTGGAGTTGAAAAGCACGGGGGCATCTTCAGCGGAGAGACCTGAGAGCAGCGGCTCAAGGATGAGAGTATCCACCTCCGCCTCAGAGCTGCAAGAAAACTGGGATCTCAGTTCTACAAAAGCCTGGGACTACATTCTGCCAACAAGCTGAAAGAGCTCCCCCACAGAGCCCCAGAACCTCAGGATAAAAACAAAAATGGAATCAGCTAGCACCTTGATTTTAGCTTGTGAGACTCCCAGCAGACAATCTGGTATAGCCCAGCTGAAAAACTGTGACAACACAGTGCTACTCTTTCAAGCCTCTTAGTTTGTGTAATTTGTTACACAGCTGTAGAAACTAATGCTAAAACAGGGGACTGAATGCAAACCTCATTTCCTGTGGGAGGGCAAAAAAATTCAAACACAAACCAAAACATTGGGAAGTGTGATAAGCATATTGACTATATAATTATCCTTTAGGCTTTGAAAGGAAAGTTACTATTATATTTGCATATCTATTTAAATTTGAACAGTACTTATTTCTAATCTTTTAAATTTCTGTTTCCTTTTTACTTTCCAATTAAATACCCCAAACATATATTTTAGAATCAGAAAAGAATTGAGGTTCTTGGGGAAATGTTATTTCTTAAAGTACTTTTGTAAAAAAGGCAAAGACTGATAACTTATGGCATCCTTTAATCTATTTGCTGGCCAAAAAAAGAAATCAGTTATATATTTGAAAAGTAGTTCATAAAAGAGGATATTTCTTTTAAAATAAAATAATATTAAAGTTTCTTCTACTTTTTTACTTCCCTGGTTGCTCAGACCATAAAGAATCTGCCTGCAATATGGGAGACTAGAGTTCAACCTCTGGGTTGGGAAGATCCCCTGGAGAAGGGAATGCAATCCACTCCAGTATACTTGCCTAGACAATTTCAGGGGCAGAGTAGCTTAGAGGGTTGCAGTCGGGGGGTCCCAAAGAGTCTGACATGACTGAGTGACTAACACTTCTACTTTTTACCTTATTTCCCTTTCAATAAGACTAGTGAGAGAATAGACTTAAAAATTTAATTGTAAAGTGAGATTCAAATACAACATCTCATGTTAGTCATTACATTTCTGGAAATACTTTACAAAACATGATAAAAATATCAAAAAAATACACAGAATGACCTGTAGGTAGAATGGAGCTTGGAAGAGAAGGGTTTTATCAAGCATAATGCCATAATTTGGAGATAAGGAGGATTTTGCAAGGAGAAATAAGAACTTTCTAAGAGCCTGACTCATATACATTCAAGCACAGATGGATAGTGAGTACTGAACTTGCCCTCGTCTGTGAGTCGAGTTTCAGTTCAGTCATTCAGTCGTGTCTGACTCTTTGCAACCCCATGAATCGCAGCACGCCTGGCCTCCATGTCCATCACCAACTCCTGGAGTTCACTCAGACTCATGTCCATCAAGTCAGTAATGCCATCCAGCCATCTCATCCTCTGTCGTCCCCTTCTCCTCCTGCCCCCAATCCCTCCCAGCATCAGAGTCTTTTCCAATGACTCAACTCTTGGCATGAGGTGGCCAAAGTACTGGAGTTTCAGCTTCATCATCATTCCCTCCAAAGAAATCCCAGGGCTGATCTCCTTCAGAATGGACTGGTTGGATCTCCTTGCAGTCCAAGGGACTCTCAAGAGTCTTCTCCAACACTACAGATCAAAGCATCAATTCTTTGCTGCTCAGCTTTCTTTATAGTTCAACTCTCACATCCATACATGACTACAGGAAAAATCAGTATCAGGAAACAGTGTCAGACTTTATTTTTTTGGGCTCCAAAATCACTGCAGATGGTGACTGCAGCCATGAAATTAAAAGACGCTTACTCCTTGGAAGGTAGGTTATGTCCAACCTAGATAGCATATTCAAAAGCAGAGACATTACTTTTGCAACAAAGTCCATCTAGTCAAGGCTATGGTTTTTCCTGTGGTCATGTACGGACATGAGAGTTGGACTGTGAAGAAGGCTGAGTGCCGAAGAGTTGATGCTTTTGAACTGTGATGTTGGAAAAGACTCTTGAGAGTCCCTTGGACTGCAAGGAGATCCAACCAGTCCATTCTGAAGGAGATCAGCCCTGGGATTTCTTTGGAGGGAATGATGATGAAGCTGAAACTCTAGTACTTTGGCCACCTCATTCGAAGAGTTGACTCATTGGAAAAGACTCTGATGCTGGGAGGGATTGGGGGCAGGAGGAGAAGGGGATGACAGAGGATGAGATGGCTGCATGGCATCACTGACTCGATGGACATGAGTCTGAGTGAACTCCGGGAGTTGATGATGGACAGGGAGGCCAGGCGTGCTGCGATTTATGGGGTCGCGAAGAGTCGGACACGACTGAGTGACTGAACTGAACTGAACTGAACTGAATAGTTGAGTATCCAGAGTGAGTATAATAGTCACCCTAGACATGTCCATCTCAGGTTTAAGGTCCTTGGGGAACCAGGGAAGGCAGGTTCAGAGGGCTGGGGGAGCAGGGGTTTAACTCAATTATTTATTTTTAAACCCTTGTAAATTCAGGTGATTCAATGCTCAAAAGACACAAGTGAGTGAGTAATGAAACATCTACCTTCTGTTATGGTTCCTCTACTCAAGCAACTGGTGTTAGCAGTTTCATATGTATGGCTGCTTAGTTTTCCACCCCATGAATATGTGGACATGACAAGCTCTCAGTTGATGAATATCAAGTTGCTTCTAATCTTTTCCTAATACAACTGTGGTGCAATGAATAACCTTTAATATATGTCATTTCATATATATATATATATATATATATGTCAATAAATCTATGAAATAAATTCATAAGTAAAAATGTTAGGTTAAAGGATACATTCACTTGTAATTTTAATAGATTTTGTCAGCTGTCTTCCATAGAAATATCGCTATAAACTTCCCTCAATAATATATGACGACTTCCAGTTTCACATGTAGGGAGCTTAGAAGTCACCACTCCATCCTAACAATGAGTAAAAAGCTGACAGATAGAAAAATAAAAAATTGAAGACACAGATCAGAAAGACAATTGAATATAGGGAGTCACAGTTTATCAGAGCAGAGACTCCTGCCTAAGCAGAAAATGAACTAGAAATCAGTGTTTGGGTAGGAGAACCTGAACTGTAATTGTGAATTGCTGGAGCCTCAACATGGGCAAGTCTGAGAGTTAAAAACTCCAGGCAACAGAGTCATAGGGGAGCCCACAGCAAATATATGAGAAAAATCCCTTCATGTTTCCAGCATGAGGATGGAAAAAGGAACCAGTTTGAAATATGCCATATCATTCTGTTCTTTTTGTCAAGACCCGCCATCAGGGAAAACTGTTTAACCAGAGCCTAATCTGCTGAGATATCAGAGCCTACTGGGGGGTGGGGGGTGGGAGGGTAAGGAGGGAAGGGAAATGCTCATTTTCAGCTCCCTCTAGCCATTCTGCCTCACCCAAGAGGCGAGGAAAAAAACTGAGATTCTCATGAAACTCACAGTCCAGTGGCATAGGCTCACTGAAAGACTGAGACCTAATCATAGGACTATGTTTCCCCTCTCCTGACACCTTACTAGCATAGTTCTAAAAGTCTCCTTACAACAGTTCCTTTTACCTAGCATATCATGTCTGGTTATCAAGGAAAAATTACAAGGTATACTAAATGGCACAAAACACACTTTGAACACATAGAGCTAGAATCAGAATGGAATATGTAAGCAGAGAGATGAAAATCCTGAGAAAGAATGAAAAATAAATACTAAAGATCAAAAACACTATAACAGAAATGAAGAATGCCTTTAATCAACTTAACAGTGGGTTAGACGTGACCAAAGAGATAATCTTTGAGCTTGAGGATATAGCAATAGAAGCTTCTAAAACTGAAAAGAAAAGAGAAAAACCTGCAAAAATGGAACAGAATATCCAAGGACTGTAGTACAACCACAGAAGCTATAATGTATGTGTGATCGGAATATTAGGAGACTAAAGAGAAAGTACCAGAGGACATATTTAAAATAATAAAGACTAATAATTTCCCCAAACTAATGTCAGACACCAAATCACAGATCCAGGAACTCAAATAACATCAAGCAGGATGAATGCCAAGAAACTTTTTTTTTTTTTTTATGAATTATAGAAGCATCAAAGATAAAGAAAAAATTCTGAAAGAAACCAGAGTAGGGGAAAACCTTATCTATAAAAAAACAAAGATTAGTTATATCCAACTTCTCCCAAGAAACCAAACAAGCAAAAGCAAGTGGAAAGAAATACTTCAAGCATTAAGAGTAAAAAATAACAGCTTAGAATTCTGTACCCTACAAAAATGGAGAAATACTTTATCAGATAAACAAAAATTGAGAAATTTGCTGCTAGTAGATCTGCACTACAAAAAAAAAAATTAAAGAAGTTATTTAGAGAGAAGAAAAATCAGGTAGGGCAGAAATTCAGATCTACATTAAGAAAGGGAGATCATCAGAGAAAGAATATGGAAGAATTAAAAAGTTTTTTCTTCATTGATTTAATAGGAAAACATTTTGCTCAAAATAACACAAACAATGTGTTTAGTTATGTGTGTGTGTATGCTTATGTATAAGTACAATGAATAACAAAATGATACAAAAGGTGGGAGGAGGGATCAGGATTATTTTGTTATGGTACTCCCACTACCTAAAACGTGTTTACAGTATTGTTTGAAAGTGGATTTGGATGTAAATGTGTATTCCAAACTCTAAAGCAATCAGGAAAACCAAAATTTTTAAGTATAACTGGTGTGCTAAGAAAGAAAAAAGACCACATTCCTTGTGGTCTAGTGGTTAGGACTCCACACTCCCACTGTCAAGGGCCTGGGTTCAATCCCTGGTCAGGGAACTAAGATCCCAATAGCCCTACAGTGCAGCCAGAGAGAGAGAGAATGGAATCATATGAAATACCCAATTAAAACAATGTATGAGAATGCCTCTGTTTTTCCACATTCTCACAAAATGGTATCATATTCCATTTTTTTTTTCACTGTAAGGAAACAGTATCACAGTATTGAGTTTTAAGCCAACTTTTTCACTCTCCTCTTTCACCTTTATCAAGAGGCTCTTTAGTTCTTCTTCACTTTCTGCCATAAGGATGTTGTCATCTGCATATATGAGGTTACTGATATTTCTCGTAGCAATCTGTATACAATGTGTATGTGTGTATTAAGTTGCTTCAGTTGTGTCCGTTTGTGATCCTATGGAATTGTAGTCGCCAGGCTCTTCTGTCCATGGGATTCTCCAAGCCAGAATACCTGAGTGGGTTGTCATTTCCTACTCTGCAGGATCTTCCTGACCCAGGGATCAAACCCGAGTCTTCAGTGTCTCCTACAGTGGCAGGAGAGTTCTTTACCTCTAGCGCCACCTACAATAGGTTCTGATTTTAGAAGCTAGAGCAAGACTGCATATTTGTGTGAAGTGAAACCCAAAGAGGATGATGCAAGTCAGCTTTTACATTTACTTCACCTTGGGAGAACAAAATAATTCATGATAAGCATGCCTCAGTTCAAACTCATGTTTTTTGAGATTACAATGCCCATTGGGTAATTGAAAATATGTGGGAGCTAATAAAATGCAGTCACTGCTTTGGCTTACTTTTTTCACTTTTAAAAATAAACTGACTTTTTAAAAACATACAATTTATTTAAAGATGTTTTAAATGCTTTAAAATCTCATACAAGGGAGTATGCTCTTTTTATAAACTGGTGTTTCTTTTACACATGAAAATATATCTAAGTACATACCCAGAATGTTCAAGATGTTATTCCGTGTTTAGAATTTATCATGATATTCTGGCATTTATTTCAAGCTAGCATGTGCCACTCATTTGAACAGTGGTGCTGATGAAATGCCACATAGATATTTTGAGGGAATAAAAAAGAACAAATGGGTCATCTAATCTTCCAATGTACCGTTTCTTACTGTGCGTGAAAGTGAAAGTGCTAGTTGTTCAGTCTTGTCTGACTCTTTGCAACACCATGGTCTGTCTGTAGGCAAGAATACTAGAGTGGATGGCCATTCCCTTCTCCAGGGGATCTTCCCGACTCACGGATTGAACTCCTGCATTGCAGGTAGATTCTTTACCATCTCAGCCACAAGTAGTTGCTTACCAGTAGTTACTGTGTGTAGAAGAGGGAAATATCACCATATAAGAATTCTTGCTGTGACTTTATGTTTCAGTTCCATAGGTACGTAGTTTTATCCCCTGAAAACTACGTAATTGCACAGCTTGTATTATCTCCATACTTTAGTTCTAGAAGCTTATGGTGCTTTAGTTGGTAAGTCGTGTCTGACTCTTGCGACCCTGTGCAAGCTTGAGGTCTGCCATCCTGTTTAATAAAACATTTAAAATGTATTTTCTATTATGTATCTATCCAACTTTCCTATACAATTTATAGCAGTTTGATCAGCTGTAAATAGCATACTATTTTATCTGTCCTATTTTTCACTATCCATGCATTTCTTATGAATTTTTGTTTTACTCAGGACATGTAGAGGGTGTGAAATTAATGTGAAATGTGAAAAAAAAAAACAGATTTAAAATTATAGCACAACACACCTATACTTTCATTTCCAAAATGAATAAAGTACTATGTATGTGAGAATAATAAGTAGGTAGGCTTATATGGTTGTACAATTTTAAAAACAATGCAAAATGAACAAAGACAACTTGGGGAAATAGGTAGAAAAATTAGGGGAATGAATTTATCTACTGTAATTCCCTATCTTGTTATAACATTGATGAGAAAAAGTCACATAAAACTCTGAAAATTACACTAAAGCTGAAAATTACACTACTCAGCTAACAGTTTTCAGGGATTTTTTTGCAGATATTTAAATATTACAATAATGCAGCCATGTGTTAAAACTAACAAAATTAATGCTTTCAAAATCATTTCCTTTCATATGGCTAATGGCCATTTGGGCATTTTGGGAAACTTTCAAATAATGACAGGAATTTATCAGGGGAAAATGCCTTAGTGAGGAAATAAAATGATTTTATCTTCCTGCAAAAGATAAGTGAAAGGAGAGTGAAAAGTCTGGCTTAAAGCTCAATACTCAAAAAAACAAAGATCATGGCACCCGGTCCCATCACTTTATGGCAAATAGATGGGGAAACAATACAAACAGTGACAGACATTATTTTCTTGGGCTCCAAAATCACTGCAGATGGTGACTGCAGCCATGAAATTAAAAGACACTTGTTACTTGGAATAAAAGCTATGACCAACCTAGACAGCATATTAAAAAGTAGAGAAATTACTTTGCCAACAAAGGTCCATCTAACCAAACCTATGGTTTTTCCAGTAGTCATGTATGGATGTGAGAATTGGACCATAAAGAAGGATAAGAACCAAAGACTGATGCTTTTGTACTGGGGGCGACATTGGGGAGATACGAGCTATAGGGTCAGGGTCTCAAATATCAGATTTGCTGACTTATTCTTGGAAAAGCAAGAAAAGGCTATGTGTCTGTATATACACAGCAGTGTCTCACTCCACACTTCAGAAAGCACTCTTTTCATGTCTTTGCTATTAAAATGAGGCAATGATTATTAGGATATTTTGCTCCATTGTGCCTTTTTTTTTTTTTTTTTTTTTTTTTTTTAGTTACTCATGAAATGAAAATGAAGCACTATTTTTTCCACAGCTTATTGCGATTCAGACAGTCAAAGGCTATGGCATAGTCAATAAAGCAGAAGTAGATGTTTTTTCTGGAATTCTCTTGCTTTTTCATAGATTCAACAGATGTTGGCAATTTGATCTCTGGTTTCTCTGCCTTTTCTAAATCCACCTTGTACGTCTGGAAGTTCTCAGTTCATGTACTATTGAAGCCTCGCTTGGAGAATTTTGAGCATTACTTTGCTAGCTTGTGAAATGAGTGCAAATGTGCATTAGCTTGAACATTCTTTGGAGAAGGCAATGGCACCCCACTCTAGTACTCTTGCCTGGAAAATCCAATGGGCAGAGAAGCTTGGTAGGCTGCAGTCCATGGGGTTGCTACAACTGAGCGACTTCACTTTCACTTTTCTTTCTTTTTTTTTTTTAATTTTTTTTTCTAATTTTATTTTATTTTTAAACTTTACATAATTGTATTAGTTTTGCCAAATATCAAAATGAATCCGCCACAGGTATACATGTGTTCCCCATCCTGAACCCTCCTCCCTCCTCCCTCCCCATACCATCCCTCTGGGCCACCACTTTTCACTTTCATGCGTTGGAGAAGGAAATGGCAACCCACTCCAGTGTTTTGCCTGGAGAATCCCAGGGACGGCCAAGCCTGGTGGGCTTCCGTCTATGGGGTCACACAGAGTCGGACACGACTGAAGTGACTTAGCAGTAGCAGTTGAACATTCTTTGGCATTGCCTTTCTTTGGGATTGGAATGAAAACTGACCTTTTCCAGTCCTGTGGTCACTGCTGAGTTTTCCAAATTTGCTGGCGTATTGAGAATATCATCTTTTAGGATTTGAAATAGCTCCGCTGGAATTCCATCACCTCCACTAGCTTTGTTCATAGTGATGCTTCCTAAGGCCCACCTGACTTCACATTTCAGGATGTCTGGCTCTAGGTGAGTGATCACAACATCATGATTATCTGGGTCATTAATATCTTTTTTGTACAGTTCTGTGTGTTCTTGTCACCCTTTTTAAAATACCTTCTGCTTCTGTTAGGTCCACACCATTTCTGTCCTTTATTGTGTCATCTTTGCATGAAATGTTCCCTTGGTATTTCCAATTTCCTGAACAGATTTCTATTTTTTCCCATTCTACTGTTTTCCTCAATTTCTTTGCATTGATCACTGAGGAAGGCTTCCTTTCTTTCCTTGCCTTTTTTTTTTTTAAACTCTGAGTTCATATGGGTATATCTTTCCTTTTCTCCTTTGCCTTTAGATTCTCTTTTTTCTCAGTTATTAGTTAAGCCTCCTCAGACAACCATTTTGCCTTTTTGCATTTCTTTTTCTTGGGGATGGTCTTGATCACTGCCTTCTGTACAATGTCACAAACCTCCATCCATAGTTCTTCAGGCACACTGTCTATTAAATCTAATCCCTTGAAACTATTTGTCACTTCTAGTGTATAATCATAAGAAATTTGATTTAAGTCATACCTGAATTGAAGAAAGTAGGGAAAACTACTAGATCATTCAAGTATGACCTAAATCAAACCCTTTACATTACATACTAAACACTTTAATGAATTTTGCACTGAACAAACCTAACAAACTCCAATTCTCAATTTACCTGACCAGTGAACATTTTTTAAATTTATCCATTTTCAATCAGTGTATTAATATTTCACATGAAATATTTTGAGAGTTGAAATTCTGTCACAGGATGGAATTCTTTCTTAGAGTTTTTCTTTAGCTTTGAATAGCAGAAACTTTCAAAACAAAAGAAAATGTTAGATACTCCACTATTCCTAACTTTTGAACATAGTTCTTTAGAGAGGGGGAAAAAATGAACATTTAGAAGTTATAAGTATTTTTAATTAATATATTGAGAAGTATATTTCCTGAAATGGATTCTACAAAATTAATGCCAAACAGTAGAATAAAATTTTCAAGAAATGGTATGCAATAATTTTGAAGAAGTACATTTATCTCTGTGAAACAATGTGCATTCAGCAACAAGTCAGGGCTTGTTAATCAAATTACAATATAACCAGGGACCTTAAGAAAATATATGATGACTTTGATCATAATGTTTTTGACATGATCACTCTATTAGCCTTCAATTAAAAAAGAAAAAGCCATCCAGAGAAATTAATTTTGGGGGACACTCAAAATATCCTAAATTTATCTCCCATGATCAAATTTTCTTACGGTAAAATTAGTATGAGACTCAAGATAAATTAGTAGCATTTAGATGTCCTTTAGAGCATTCATCAGTCCTGAAAATTTATTATTGTATTCATGATCAATACGTTCACACAAATGGAAAACTGATCAAATGTGTATACTATGTAAAATTGAAAAAAAAAAAAACAAAAAAAACCCTCTAGGTTCATTAAATCAAATTCCAATCTAGGTAGAAATCTTTACTGTATATGAAAGGATGAAAAATAATGTGAAATTCTAAACCTAATATTAAAAAATAAACTGCATATTTTAAAATCAGCCCCAATATATGTGAAAAAATATTAAGAATGCTTATTTAAATATATGTTTAAAATGAGTCTCATCTATTATGTGTTCATGAAAAAGCATGATGGCATCACAGGCTGCATTGAAATAAGCTAGCATTTTTTCACCATATCGTATGTGTGAGACACAATATTTTACCCTTCAGACATTAAATCAGTTAATTTTCAAAACAATCCATTACCTCCAATTTACAGCTCTTAAAACCAAGGCAAGAAAAATTTCTGTATTTTTCCTTGAGCATGAGAATTATATCAGTTTTATTTTTTCTGTATATCTGTATGTAGAAGAATGTATGACATAGAGTTGGATATCCATAAATATGTTTGGAAAATGAATGGCTTGAGGAAATCTAGGCATGAGCAAGAAGACCTCCACAGGTTAGGCAACAACTGTAAGTAATAACTGGAAGAGTGTTTCCATAAAAATTTTCTTTATGTATTTCTAAAGATAAACATTAAAAAAAAGAAGAAAACCTCAGACCTATATTGTCATTTAGGAATGTTATAGAAAAAATTTATAAAAAATTATTTTATTATAGTAATTACTATTCATATTCATGTCATGTTATGAGGTATACATTAAAACATTATATAAACTATCTCAAAAATAAATGAAAGCAATTATAGACATTTTTAATTATTACTTTTGTTTTCTGGAGTAAAAGTTTTTTATACATAAGTAATAAACTGGGGAATGAATTGTCAAATAATCTAATATATCAATATTTATATTTATTGACTATGGTAAGTCACTTCAGTCGTGTCCGACTCTGTGTGACCCCATAGACGGCAGCCCACCAGGCTCCCCTGTCCCTGGGATTCTCCAGGCAAGAACACTGGAGTGGGTTGCCATTTTCTTCTCCATATTTATTGACTAAAAAGACATAAATTTTAAATTCTTAATATTCATATAGGCTTCCCAGGTGGCACTAGTGGTAAAGAACCTGCCTGCCACTGCAGGAGACATAAGAGATGAGGGTTCAGTCCCTGGGTTGGGAAGATCCCCTGGAGGAGGAAATGGCAATCCACTCCAGTATTTTTGTCTGGAGAACTCCATGGACAGAGGAGCCTGATGAGCTATAGTTCATAGGGTTGCAAAGAGTCGGACATGACTGAAGCAACTTGGCATGCATGCAATATTCATATAGCTGTTATGTGCTCAGTGTTTTTCTTTGCAGGATGAAGACTAAAAGACACCTGATAATGTATTAACTGCTTCTTCTTATCAGCAACTTTCAGTTATGTTGTTTATGCAATAGCATACGTGAATACAATTCTGCACTACTGATTAAGTCAGTATAGGTTTTCATTTAAAAAGGTAAATTGTTTTGATCTTTAAATTCTAGAAACTCAGGAAACATGTAAGTTATGAATGGAAAGAGAATGGATCAGGATATGAACGTGATAAAATAGGTATTCTTCTGAAAATAGGAATCATTTGTACATGGAAATGCAGTGTTGGGTTAGGGAATAGAGAGAAAGTTAACCTAAGAAAGAAGTGTGATTATACAATAGAAAGAGCTATCGTTATGTTCAGTACAGTTCAGTTCCATGGCTCAGTTGTGTCCGACTCTTTGCGACTCCAAGAATCACAGCACACCAGGCCTCCCTGTCCATCACCAACTCCCGGAGTTCACTCAAACTCATGTCCATCGAGTCGGTGATGCCATCCAGCCATCCTATCCTCTGTCGTCCCCTTCTCCTCCTGCCCTCAACCCCTCCCAGCATCATAGTCGTTTCCAATGAGTCATCTCTTTGCATGAGGTGGCAATATTGTATTGCAGTTTCAGCTTCGGCATCAGTCAAATGGAGTCTCTTAAATCTCCTACACTGTCAGGCAGGTTCTTTACCTCTAGTGCTACCTGGGAAGCCCAAGTTCTATAATATCAAGACATTATTTAAACTGTTGACAGTTTAAATATTATCATAGAACTTATTATTTAAATATAGAATATTATTTAAATGGTCGCTTATTAGTTCTGTGTTCCTTACCAGGACCTCCAGTTGTAAAACAACTCATGCAAATGGTTACTATGGTGCCTGGCCAGGGTGGGCGATTTCAATCAGTGTGCTTCCCTTAACAATTCAATATATGCATCCCAAAGTTTACCATAGTACTGTTTACAACAGCCAGAACATGGACGCAACCTAAATGTCCATCAACAGAGGAATATGTAAAGAAGATGCAGTACACATATACAATGGAATATTACAAAGGAAAGAAACTGGGCCACTTGCAGAAACATGGATGGACCTAGGGACTCATCAACAGTAAAGTAAGTCAGATAGAGAAAATCAAATATTGTTTAATATTGCTTACATGTGGAATCTAAAAGAAGGTACAGATGAACTTATCTACAAAAAGAAATAGTTACAGATGTAGAAAATAAAATTCTGATTATCATAGGGTAAGGGGGTGAGGCATAAGTAGGGAAATTGGGACACACAGCTATACATAAAATAGATAAATAATCAGGACTTAGTGAAGCACAGGGAATTCTCTCAGTATTCTGTAATGGAATATATGGGGACATAATCTATAAAACAGTGGGTATGTGTATAACTAATTCACGTTGTTGTGCATTTAGAACTAACAACATTGTAAATTAACTATCAGTTCAGTTCAGCTCAGTCACTGAGTCATGTCCAACTCTTTGTGACCCCATGGACCACAGCATGCCAAGCCTCCCTGTCCATCACCAACTCCTGGAGTTTACCCAAACTCATGTCCATTGAGTTGGTGGTGCCATCCACCCATCTAATCCTCTGTCATCCCCTTCTCAGCCTGCCTTCAATCTTTCCCAGCATCAGGGTCTTTACAAATGAGTCAGCTCTTTGCATCAGGTGGCCAAAATATTGGAGTTTCAGCTTCAACATCAGTCCTTCCAATGAACACTCAGGACTGATCTCCTTTAGGATGGACTAGTTGG
>NW_011495086.1:2271997-2278611 GCF_000754665.1 Bison bison bison
TTTCCCTATCTATTTGTCATGAAGTGATGGGACCAGATGCCATGATCTTAGTTTTCTGAATGTTGAGCTTTAAGCCAAGTTTTTCACTCTCCACTTTCACTTTCATCAAAAGGCTCTTTAGTTCTTCACTTTCTGCCATAAAGTTGGTATCATCTGCATATCTGAGGTTATTCCAGCTTGTGCTTCATCCAGCCCAGCATTTCTCATGATGTACTCTGCATTTAAGTTAAATAAGCAGGGTGACAATATACAGCCTTGACATACTCCTTTTCCTATTTGGAAGCACTCTGTTGTTTCATGTTCAGTTCTAACTGTTCCTTCCCGATCTGCATACAGATTTCTCAAGAGGCAAGTCAGGTGGTCTGGTATTCCCATCTCTTTCAGAATTTTCCATAGTTTATTGTGATCCACACAGTCAAAGGCTTTGGCATAGTCAGTAAAGCAAAAGTAGATGTTTTTCTGGAACTCTCTTGCTTTCAATGATCCAGCGGTTATTGGCAATTTGGTCTCTGATTCCTCTGCCTTTTCTAAAACCAGCTTGAACATCTGGAAGTTCACCATTCACATATTGTTGAAACCTGGCTTGGAGAATTTTGAGCATGACTTTACTAGAGTGTTTGATGAGTGCAATTGTGTGGTAGTTTGAGCATTCTTTACTCCAATAAAATTAAAATAAAATAAAATATGATAAGGATTGACACAAATATGTTTTCTTAAATGTTGAAATAATATTTTAATTAATCTGCTATGTTTGAATAAAATATTTTCCTTTTTAAATTAGCAATTAAAATTTGCTGAGAAAATAATTTTGTTCATACACCAAATTGATAAAAATAAGGAAATTCCATGTATGCAGGTCAAGTTGATGATGTTTCAAGCATCTAATATTTTATCTGTACAGAATAGACCAAACTATTTCTTACTATATAAATAACGGTTTGATGAATTAAACTTTCAATTATTTATAGTCAATATTATTTTATACTTGTGAATTAATATATTTAATATTTAATCAGTTAGTTATTATAATAGATTATGGGTTTTTTTAATCCTAAAACCATAAAAGCATCTTTCAGTATTTTATAATCTAACATTTTTCATGACACATAACCATAATGTATGTTGGTTAGGTAATCATGCATATAAACTAGCTTGCTAGTTCATACATAAACTAGCTTGCTAATTCTGAGTGACACAAATTTCTGTCGTTGCTGTTGTCACTAAGTCATGTACAACTCTTTGCAACCCCATGGACTGCATCGCGCTAGACTTCCCTATCCTTCACTATCTCCCAGAGTTAGATACAGATATAGGAGTCATAGTAAAAGTAATTAAACAGACTATTTAAGCATCATTTATCACAGATAATGTGGGCTTCCCTGGTGACTCAGACAGTAAAGAATTTGCCTGCAGTGTGGGAGACCCAGATTCAATCCCTGGATTAGGAAAATACCCTGGAGAAGGGAATGGCTACCCACACCAGTATTCTTGCCTGGAGAATTCCAAGGAAAAGGAACCTGGCAGACTACAGTTCATAGGGTCGCAAAGTGTCAGATATGACTGAGTAACTAACACAACAACAACAATGACAACATATATCATATATAGTAATATTTGCCATTTTAAGCAATGGTTAAATTTATATATGTATTTAAATTTTTTTCAAAGGATCTAAATATATTTTTACTCAAATGTGTGTGTATATATATATATATATATATATATATATATCCTCAAGTTTATGCATTATTTTAACCATGTATTAAAATCCAATTGATATTTGTTCTCACCTTAATGTGGCTGATATACCAAACAAATGTCATTTACAATAGGAATCTACTTTTGATGCTACAGAACAATTTTAGTTGTATCTTTTGCTTCCTAATTAGTCATGTGATACGTCCTATGACAAAAAGAATGATTAAACATATTTTGGGGTATTTAGTTTTACCAATAATAATAAAGGTAATCAAAAATTATAAAATACTCTTTCACTTTCTCCTAAAATTATGGTTGGTTTATTGATTTCTTTGATGTAAAGACAAGGACTTTCTTAAAGCAAAAATATGAATTTGAATACTTAAAATGAAGCAAATTATCTGAAATGACTGCCTGGATAGTAACAAATTAAAAACTTTAATATGCAATTACATTTTTTCCTATCCATTTGTGAATGAGACAATACTAGAATCTTCTTTGTGAATCTATGTGTGTGGCCTTTGCATGCACATACAGCATCTGAATGAATATGTACTGTTAACTTTTCAGAAACACTTTCAAGTTACCATAAAGCTCTCATTAATATTCTATTAGTTTCTATGTTCTCATTATATTCAAAAAAACAAATAAGATGATAATGACCTTCCACTTATTTTAAATATATTTCTATTCTTCTAGGGCATTAGACCACTATCACAAAAGAACTGCTATAATAATTTAAAATGTAAATGGTATCCATTTAATTAATAAGAGATAACTGTCTATCAAGAATGTTTGCAGAGAATTAAAGTCACTATTATATAAAATAATAAAAGACTTATCAGCTTGGCTCAGTTCTGAATAAAATAAGTGAAAGTCAAAGAGCTCAGTGTGGTTTAAAAGATGTATGAATGGAAGAGATATTTTTAAAATAATTGAACATAGTCTTGTAATGAATGATGTTTCTTGACTGTCAAAAATAAGACATAAAGGTCACTACAAGGTCAGTATGTTCCTAAATAGATGACACCTCAGTCTTGAAATATTCATATCAGGAAAAACATGTGTTTCCTTGTGTTTACCCTGCATTCATATAAATACATATTTCAGTAATCTCAATTACAGTAAAAACTAATATATTTTGCTGTACTAAACCATAATTGTCTGTGAGGCTATATTTAAATAGGAATAAAATAATATACAAAAACACTGAAATACTAAATACAATATCATTTTAAGCCAGTTTTTCACAATGTTTTGAATGTAACACACTGTGTTTATACAGATAGCCAAAGAGTAAAATTAATTTTCAGAACAGAATATTATACCAAGCTTGGTCTGTGCATTCTTTATAATGGTCACTTTGCCTGAGAAAAGGAAAGGAAAATATGTATTACTGGAAAATTCAGTAGATCTCAATAACATATGTGTAGATGTATGTACATGTATGTATATATATAGTGAGAGAGAGGTATTTGAATATAAGACACAAAGAGTCAGATATGACAGTGGCTAAATAGCAACACAAGTATATGTACATATGTATATTTATCTATTTATCAATCTATCAAGGGAGAGACTTAGGGAGGAGAGGAAGAGTCCAGCATAATGAGATCCTAGAATAAGAATCACTGCAGATGGTGACTGCAGCCATGAAATTAAAAGACTCTTACTCCTTAGAAGGAAAGTTATGACCAACCTAGACAGCATATTAAAAAAGCAGAGACATTACCTTGCCAACAAAGGTCCATCTAGTCAAGGCTATGGTTTTTCCAGTGGTCATGTATGGATGTGAGAGTTGGACTGTGAACAAAGCTGAGCACCGAAGAATTGATGCTTTTGAACTGTGGTGTTGGAGAAGACTCTTGAGAGTCCCTTGGACTGCAAGGAGATCCAACTAGTCCATCCTAAAGGAGATCAGTCCTGAGTGTTTACTGGAAAGACTGATGCTTAAGCTGAAACTCCAATACTTTGGCCACCTGATGGAAAGAGCTGACTCATTTGAAAAAACCCTGATGCTGGGAAAGATTGAAGGCAGGTGGAGAGGGGGATGACAGAGGATGAGATGATTTGATGGCATCACTGACTCAATGGACATGAGTTTGGGTAAACTCCAGGAGTTGGTGATAGACAGGGAGGCCTGGCATGCTGCGGTCCATGGGGTCACAAAGAGTTGGACATGACTGAGCAGCTGAAGTGAACTGAGAATAAGAAAGGCAAGGGAAAAAACAGAGAAGATTTTACCTGTATATTCATTATTCAGTAAATATTTACCCAATGCCATACCTTAGGAGTCTCCAACCTCTGAGGTCTAATGTCTGATGATCTGAGGTGGAGCTGATGTAATAATAATAGAAATAGTGTGCACAATGAGTGTAAATCACTTGAATCATCCCCAAACCATTCTTCCACCCCTGGTCAATGGAGAAATTGTCTTCTCTGAAACCAGTCCTTGGTGCCAAAAAGGATGGGGACCACTGATGTACCTTGTATAAGTAAAATATAATGATTAATAACAACAACAACAACCAAAAACAAAACAATCAGTTCCTATCTTCTGGAAGATAGTGTCTTGGCATTTGTGGGGTCTGAGTGTGGCTTGAGAATGTGCATGTCTCGTGAGTTCTCAGGCAATGCTGATTCTTCCGGTTCAGTATTTTCTGAAGTTCTGAAGTACTGAATTGGGAACCTGAGCACAATTGGAGTCACCTTTGAAATGAGACTGGAAAGAAGAGTGGGAGTAAACTAGGGAAAGAGGGTAGGGACGGATTCCTCCCTAGGTCTGGAGAACAAAACTCACAGAGGAAATTCTGTACCGACGACAGCAGGGAATGACAGAGAAGCTTATGTTGGTAACCTTCATACTGATAATGCCTTTCATTAAAAACTGCTAGTTTCTTCAGATACAATATGGAAATGTCTTAATGGTTTAAGGTATTAAAAATGGTGCAAACTAGTTATGCTTTCAGTATAGATAGTTTAAGTGATAGCAAATTCAGTTAGTGGGAAGAGGAAAGCACATTAAAGGAAAAAAAAAAACAGTATTGTCTGCATAAATTTTAAGGAATATAAACACTTATTATGAGGGAGGGTGAAAAAGGAAAGTCAAAAGTTTGTGTTACTGCACTGAAGGATAGTCAGATGTGTGACTAAAGATTGAATTAAGATTTGAACACAGACAGGCTTTTGTGACATTTAGGACAATTTCAACTTTTATTTCTAAGGACTGGAAGATATTGAAGAATTGTAAGTAGGCTCATAACATGGTAAGATATACATTAAAAGCTCATTCTTGCTCTGTGTGGATATGAAGAAGTCTATGGTTGGGGTGAAAATAGCAATATCTACAAGAAGTTTCAAGATTTTCACATATTTTCTGAAGCTCCATACAGAATTTCTGCTCAACATATCTGAGAGAATCCGGGAAGCAAACACATGAAAGGGCAGACCAGCTGGGGCACTTTGTAACACTTTTGAGGAAAATGACAAATGGTAACTAATGTATCACTTATGAGAATAAAGAAGAGTTGACAGTATCAAAATATATTGCAGAGAATTTATCAAAATTCCATAAAGATAGTTTGACTATAAAGAGAGGTAGTAAATGGAGATTTCTAGAAGAATGTCTAGGTTACTATCTGGCTAAGCCAAATGAGTGAGTAGAGAGAGAAGAAAAGAAACAGAAGATTTATAAGTAGATGAAACAGGTTGTAGTGCTAGTGTATATCTAAGTCGAAATACCTGGCAGGTACTTAAATACACCAGTTTGAAATTCATTTGAGATTTATGAGCAAAGGGTAAAGTTTTGCATTAAACTTTTGCTTTAAAAAAAGAAGAGTAAATTATTTTACTCATGCAATTTATCAATGTAAGAAGCAGATAAAGTTCAGGGCCTGAACAGTCAGTCAAAGAGAAAGCTGTTAAGAATTAATGTGCTTTCAGGTCACAACTTTCTGTGCTTGTTTCATCAGATCTAAGATTTAGCTTTATTTACTTAGCGGATCTTTTTAACATCCTAATATTTTGTTGGAGTACTGAAAGGTTAACATCAGGTTAGTTGTGCTTTTCACATCTGATTCCTCTGTGGTCCCATTCAGAATTATGAAAGAGGGCAAAGTTTACCTGATGAAAATTGGCGAATCTTATGTTCTAAATGTTAGGTTGCATAATGTTGACATGGGATCCTGTCTTAAATAATCTTTTAAGTAAGTCAATTTATATTTAAGTAACTCAATTTCAAGATTTGTCTTGGTTTATAACAGAATATTATGTGATATATAAATGATCATGATAACAGAGAACAAGAATAAAGTGTGGAACAGAGTCAAGGCAGAATAATTATGTGTACAATGGAGAAATCTAATGTTTAAACCTAAATGCAGGTAAATGGAAGCATATTTGTGTCTAGCTCAATTCCAGAGGCAGGTCAAGAGCATGACTTGAACAGACCCTAATGCACATGCATGATGATTGATTTATATCACAAAGAGTCACCACTGAGGATGGAAGAATCTTGGTATATAGAAACAATTCCTGGATATTTTGCAGTAAACACATCCAGATAAAGAATTATTGTATATTGTACTCCTAGGTTTTCTCCCATCAAAAATGAAACAATATGATATTTTGGGAAAGACAGAAATATAAAACATTTGTTAAGAACTCAGGACTCCAACAAAGCCACTGGAGAATCTGATTCCACAGCTGCATTGAGATACACAGAAAACCCTTAGGCTGATAGAACAGCAACATCAAGTACTAGTAAAGGACTAGCCTGCAGAATTTGAACCACATTTTCACTACTGACTACCCAGGTGTTCTTTGGGAAATATTCATTTTCCTGTGCTCCAGTTTACACATCTATAAAATTTAAATAATATTGTAGCATTTATAGTTTATACCACGGCATTGATATA
>NW_011495086.1:2278711-2279980 GCF_000754665.1 Bison bison bison
AGCATTTATATATTTATCATTATATTTATATATATATATATATATTTATAACTGATATGCAGAATACATCATGGGAAATGGATGAATCACAAGCTAGAATCAAAATTTCCGGAAGAAACACCAAGAACGTCAGATATGCAGATGATAGCACTTTAATGGCAGAAAACAAAGAGCAACTAAAGAGCCTCTTGATGAAGGTAAAAGAGGAGAGTGAAAAAGCTGGCTTAAAGCTCACCATTCAAAAAATGAAAATAATGGTATCCAGTACTATCACTTCATGTCAAATAGATGAGGTAAATGTGGAAATGGTGGCAGAGTTTATTTCTTGGACTCCAAAATCACTGTGGATAGTGACTGAAGCCACAAAACCAAACCAAACCAAACCAAAACAAAACAAAACACTTGCTCCTTGGAAGAAAAGCTATGACAAAACTAGACAGTATATTAAAAAGCAGAGACATTACTCTGCTGACAAAGATCCATATAGTCAAAGCTATGGCTTCTCTAGCAATCAAGTATGGAAGTGAGAATTGAACCATAAAGAAGGTTGAGTGCTGAAGAACTGATGTTTTTTTAAACTGTAGTGGTGCTGGAGAAGATTACTGAGAGTCCCTTAGACTGCAAGGAGATCAAACCAGTCCATCCTAAAGGACATTAACCTGAATATTCATTGGAAGGACTGATGCTGAAACTCCAATATTTGGCCACCTGATGCCAAGAGCCAACTTATTTGCAAAGACCCTGATGCTGGGGAAGATTGAGGGCAGGAGGAGAAGGGGTGACAGAGGATCAGATGGTTGGATGGCCTCGTTGACTCAATGGACATGAGTTTAAGTGAACTCAGGGAGATAGTAAAGGACAGAGAAGCCTGGAGTGCTGCAGTTCATGGGGTTTCAAAGAGTGTGAAACGACTTAGTAACTGAACAACAAAAACACCATTTATAAAATTGTTGTGCGAATTATGTGAAGTCAAGTGGGCCTTAGAAAGCATCACTACGAACAAAGCTAGTGGAGGTGATGGAATTCCAGTTCAGCTATTCCAAATCCTGAAAGATGATGCTGTGAAAGTGCTGCCCTCAATATGCCAGCACATTTGGAAAACTCAGCAGTGGCCACAGGACTGGAAAAGGTCAGTTTTCATTCCAATCCCAAAGAAAGGCAATGCCAAAGAATGCTCAAACTACCACACAATTGCACTCATCTCACACGCTAGTAAAGTAATGCTCAAAATTCTCCAAGCCAGGCTTCAGCAATATGTGAACCGTGAAC
>NW_011495086.1:2280123-2280494 GCF_000754665.1 Bison bison bison
ATCACTGCAGATGGTGACTGCAGCCATGAAATTAAAAGATGCTTACTCCTTGGAAGGAAAGTTATGACCAACTTAGATAGCATATTCAAAAGCAGAGACATTACTTTGCCAACAAAGGTTCATCTAGTCAAGGCTATGGTGTTTCCTGTGGTCATGTATGGATGTGAGAGTTGGACTGTGAAGAAGGCTGAGTGCCGAAGAGTTGATGCTTTTGAACTGTGGTGTTGGAGAAGACTCTTGAGGGTCGCTTAGACTGCAAGGAGATCCAGCCAGTCCATTCTGAAGATCAGCCCTGGGATTTCTTTGGAAGGAATGATGCTAAGCTGAACTCAGTACTTGCCACTCATGCGAAGAGTTGACTCATTGGAAAA
>NW_011495086.1:2280594-2305648 GCF_000754665.1 Bison bison bison
GAACTTCCTGATGTTCAAGCTGGATTTATAAAAGGCAGAGGAACCAGAGATCAAATTGCGAACATCTGCTGGATCATGGAAAAAGCAAGAGAGTTCCAGAAACACATCTATCTCTGCTTTATTGACTATGCCAAAGCCTTTGACTATGTGGATCACAAAAAACTGTGGAAAATTCTTCAAGAGATGGGAATACCAGACCACCTGATCTGCCTCTTGAGAAATCTGTATGCAGGTCAGGAAGCAACAGTTAGAACTGGACACGGAACAACAGACTGGTTCCAAATAGGAAAAGGAGTACATCAAGGCTGTATATTGTCACCCTGTTTATTTAACTTATATGCAGAGTACATCATGAGAAACGCTGGACTGGAAGAAGCACAAGCTGGAATCAAGATTGCCGGGAGAAATATCAATAACCTCAGATACGCAGATGACACCACCCTTATGGCAGAAAGTGAAGAGGAACTCAAAAGCCTCTTGATGAAAGTGAAAGTGGAGAGTGAAAAAGTTGGCTTAAAGCTCAACATTCAGAAAACGAAGATCATGGCATCTGGTCCCATCACTTCATGGGAAATAGATGGGGAAAAAGTGGAAACAGTGTCAAACTTTATTTTTCTGGGCTCCAAAATCACTGCAGATGGTGACTGCAGCCATGAAATTAAAAGATGCTTACTCCTTGGAAGGAAAGTTATGACCAACTTAGATAGCATATTCAAAAGCAGAGACATTACTTTGCCAACAAAGGTTCATCTAGTCAAGGCTATGGTGTTTCCTGTGGTCATGTATGGATGTGAGAGTTGGACTGTGAAGAAGGCTGAGTGCCGAAGAGTTGATGCTTTTGAACTGTGGTGTTGGAGAAGACTCTTGAGGGTCGCTTAGACTGCAAGGAGATCCAGCCAGTCCATTCTGAAGATCAGCCCTGGGATTTCTTTGGAAGGAATGATGCTAAAGCTGAAACTCCAGTACTTTGGCCACCTCATGCGAAGAGTTGACTCATTGGAAAAGACTCTGATGCTGGGAGGGATTGAGGGCAAGAGGAGAAGGGGACGACAGAGGATGAGATGGCTGGATGGCATCACTGACTCGATGTACGTGAGTCTCAGTGAACTCTGGGAGTTGGTGATGGATAGGGAGGCCTGGCATGCTGTGATTCATGGGGTTGCAAAGAGTCGGACATGACTGAGCGACTGATATGATCTGATCTGATCTGTGGGAATTATGTGAATGCACTCAAAGAGTGCTTACTAAATAAATGATTATTCCTTTTACTCAGAGGACTGGACAATTTCTCTCATGTTATCCTACTGAAGGCTTTGGTATCAAGAAGGTTCTCTTAAGAAAAGTAATCATAACTCTTCATTTTCTCTGAAATAAAGTTATACGTGCTCACCATTTTTCTCTATATGATTCCCATAAGCATTTTTTTTTAATTGGAGTATAGTTGACTTATAACATTGTCTTAGTTTCTGTTGCACAGTAAAGTCATTCAGTTATAAGTACATATGTATCTTCTCTTTTTTAGATTCTTTTCCCACTATAGGCCATTACAGAGTATTGGGTACAGTTTCCTGTACAGAGGAACATTCAAATGAAAGAAATACAGAAGGGAAGATATGGGAAAAGTCACCAGGCTTCCATGGTCCTTGGAGAGCAGAGTTCAGTTCAGTTCAGGTGCTCAGTCATGTCCGACTCCTTGTGACCCCATGAATCGCAGCACACCAAGCTTCCCTGTCCATCACCAACTCCCAGAGTTCCATCAAACTAACGCCCATTGAGTCAGTGATGCCATCCAGCCATCTCATCCTCTGTTGTCCCCTTCTCCTCCTGCTCCAAATCCCTCAAAGCATCAGAGTCTTTTCCAGTGAGTCAACTCTCCCCTATATTTACACATGTTCAGTAGCATGGAAGCTCTCCACACTCAGACCTTTTGGATTTTTATGGAGGCTTCATTACAGAGACATAATTTATTAAATCATATACAATTGATTCAACCTCCAGTCCCTCTCCCTTCCCTGGAGACCAGGGTGTGGTACTATAAGTTCTAACCTCTAATCTCATGGTTGGGTCTCTTAACAACCAGTTCCCAACCTTAGGTGTGGTTCAAAAGTTACCTAACATCAACTTAACAAAAGACACTTTTATGACCCTACTCAACTAGGAAATTCCAAATGTTTTAAAAGCTCTGTGCCATAAACAGAGATGAAAATCAAATATATGTTTTTATGATAAATTATAATATCAAATGATCTCATTATTAAAGTGGTATTTTTTAAACAGTTATAGCTATGTCATATTTATACCCTTAAATTTTTATTAATGATAGTTCAGTTCAGTTACTCAGTCGTGTTTGACTCTTTGTGACCTTAGGGAGTGCACCACAACAGACTTCCTTGCCCATCACCAACTCTTGGAACTTGTTCAAACTCAAGTCCATTGAGTATGTAATGCCATCCAACCATCTCATCCTATGTCATCTCCGACTCCTCTTGCCTTGAATCTTTCCCAACATCAGAGTCTTTTCCAATGAATCGGCTCTTCTCATCAGGTAGCCAAAGTATTAAAGCTTCAGCATCAGTCCTTCCAGTGAATATTCAGGGTTGATTTCCTTTAGGATTGACTGGTTGGATCTCCTTGCAATCCAAGGGACTCTCAAGAGTCTACTCCAAGGGCCTTATTAGTTATCTACTTTTTATACAGTAGTGTGTACAAGGCAATGGCAGCCCACTCCAATACTCTTGCCTGGAAGATCCCATGGATGGAGGAGCCTGGAGGGCTGCAGTCCATGGGGTCACTGAGGGTCAAACACAACTGAGCGACCTCACTTTCACTTTTCACTTTCATGCATTGGAGAAGGAAATGCCAGCCCACTCCAGTGTTCTTGCCTGGAGAATCCCAGGGAAGGTGGAGCCTGGTGGGCTGCCATCTCTGGGGTCGCACAGAGTTGGACACGACTGAAGTGACTTAGCAGCAGCAGTGTGTACATGTCAGTCCCAATTTCCCAGTTTATCCCTTCCCTTGCCTTGAAGGGAAGGCATCACCATCACCAGCTCTGGTGATGATAAGCTTGTTTTTTACATCTGTGGCTCAATTTCTGTTTTGAAAATAAGTTCATTTGTATCATTATTTTAGCTTTCACACATAAGTGGTGTCATATGATATTCATCTTTCTCTGTCTGACTCACTTCACTTAGTAAGATAATCTCTAGGTACATCCATGACACTATGAATGGCAATTTTTCATTCTTTTTTATGACTGTGTAATGATTCCTATAACCATTTTAATCATTAGAAATGTTAATAAAAGACCAATTAATTAGTACAGTTTTCTTTACAGGTTGATTGCATCAATCCCCTTAAAGTTCAAGAGAGCTTACTTTGAAAGACCAATCCCATAGGAATAGTGATGTGAGTGAAAAAAAAATATGATAAAAATATAGGGGTTACCTGATAGAAAGATAAGAAGCTGTAAGCAATATGCTGTCAATACTTGTATTGAAAACCAAAAGTATAACATTATTGGGGATGGGGTTATTGTCAGTGATAATATTGGATGGTCATATTTGTTTATAATCTGTTAGTCAGGGAGTATTTTAAAAGCCAAGATTTTTAGACTCATACCCTATTATTTAGACAATATACAATAAAGAGTGCTCAACACAGTTATTTTCAGAAATGACTTTTCTTGAATTAAATGAGTAATTTTTTTAGATAATCCTCATTCATATTCTGCCAAGAATAGTAATGGTTTATTTTATTTAACATTAAACAGTACTCAGCCACTCTAGTGAAATTATTTTTTCCAATATGAGATGCCAAGGAAACAAGAGCTAGTTAATAGACGGTTGTCCTTTCTCTGTGCCCTGCTCTTTCCTCTTTGTTTTGCTTCTTCTTAGACTGCTGGGAATTGCTAGACATTCTCAGGTTCAATATCATTAGATCAAATATCAGAAGCCAAAAGATTACCAAGGAGTAATATTGTATCACTTATGAAATATTTTAAGCCACAATTATCTTTTGAAGTATATTTACATGTTTTTAGCTATTTATTTCAGCAGTTAAACTATATTTTCTTGATAAAACCAGGTGATTACAACATAGATATGCTTTAGTTCTCTATTATATCCAGAAGTTTGGAAATTTTAAGCCTTTCTTAACCCGCATATGTACCTATATAATCCAGAATTGGGGGAAGAAATATAAGTTTCCATATATTTATTGTGGCTGTTCATTGGAAAAGTGAAAGTAAAAGTTTCTCAATCCTGTCTGACTCTTTGTGAGCCCATGGACTATATAGTCCATGGAATTCTCTAGGCTAAGATACTGGAGTGGGTAGCCTTTCCCTTCTCCAGGGGATCTTTCCAACCCAGGGATCAAACCCAGGTCTCCCTCATTGCAGGTGGATTCTTTATCAGCTGAGCCACAAGGAAAATCCAAAGTTCACTGGAAGATGAATCTAAATATCTCTAAAAATGCATTACTGAAATATTTCTTTTTATTAATTCACATAACTTCAGTTTGTTTTCTGTATTCTACTGTTTCATTGTTTCACAAACCTATCTTACTTCTATAATTGGCATAGAATGCATAAAAAACACTATGATGGTTTTTGCGCAATGAACTCTACAATTATTGGGCTGGCCAAAACTTTTGTTCGAGTTTTCCAATAACATGAAAAGCCCAAATGAACTTTTTGGCTAACCCAATATAAAGATATGTCACTGTTTAAAGCTGTGAGAGAGTTGCTGATATAATCTCTATTTAGGAGACTTGGCCAAGTTTCATATAGACAAACAGGGTCCAGGCAGTCTGACCTCTCAACCATTATAAAAATCTAATAAAGAAACTCATTTACACAAATCAAATTTCACAAGACCCTTACAAACTGATTAGGAAATGAAGAGGGAAAAGAACAATTTTCCAGATTACAGCTTCTGTGTATTTTTCTGACATGGCAGCAGAAGAGATAATATTAAACTCATAAGTTTGCATCGTAGTGAATTTGGTAAGGAACAGAGGGCTCAACTTAATAGGAAGAAAATAAGACATGCTCCTCTCAAGGGTTTGCAAGCTGGAGAGTTCAGCACATTTAAAAGGTGACTTTGCAAAATGATGGAACTATGTAAAAACTGAATTTCACTTAAGGATTTAATTTTAAAAATCCAAACATTGTTGCAAAAAAAAAAAAAAATCCAAATAAAGAGAATAAAAAAGAAAGAACATTGGTAGGTGCCCACTCATAATTTAAAATTTTGACTTCTATAAGAAACCAGCTTTTTGTTCTTTATCTACCTTTTTTTTTTGAATAGTGTTCAGGATTTTTTTTCTCCATTCCTGTCCCCCTCTCCGCCGTGGAGGTTTCTATCATTTGTATCTGAATGTCTTCATTTTAACTGCACTTTCTGATGTTGCTTTGGTTCTTTGGAACTTCCAGAATTAGCCTGTGTATCTCTCAAAGTAATCGCCCCAGTAAGGCAGTATCACTCATATCTCCATGAGGTCCCTCTTCCAGGCTTCTGAGATGCCAATAGCACCCAGACAATGCCTCTTCTTCAGAGACCTGCCTCCCCATTCCAGGGTACCATAGTTACCTGGGTCCCTTTCTCTAAACTTTTGTGTTCCATTGACTCTTATCTCTCTTTTGTTATCCAGCCCTAGATGCGGAGGGGTAGAGAGTGGCTGCTTCCTGCAGTTACTAACTGGCAGTTATTCAGAGTCCTTTTCTTTCTTTCTTTTTTTTTCTGTCTTTATTGTTCTTTAACACATATTTGAAAGATTCCTTATCTCATTTCTTCTCTGTTAAAATAACCGTCAGAATAACTTCTTTTTTGACAAGATAATGAACTATAAATTGATAATATCAAATTTCATTATACAAGCAGGATATGAGGTGTTAGGTTTATCAAGCACTCTTGAGCAGTATCATGTTAACTCAATTGATAGGTGAAAGGATTGTAATTTTATAGATAAAAAAGAATAACATATTTTATTACTACAGAAGTTACTTATATATATTTATTACTTGTCATACCTTGCAATACTTTAATGCTTAGAAAGCTCTTTCCCTTTCAGATATTTGAATAATACTCATATATTTTATTGTATTTTATAAAGTTATTTTTCATATACATGTGACCCTTCAATTCTTCAGGGATTTACTGTTGATCAGAAATGTGACCACTATTATATCCATAATATATCCATAATAGTGGTCATGTTTCTAAAGGACCCAGCATATACTAGGAAAACAATATATGAAAAATCTTGTTTAACTACTATGGTACAATTTCTGATTTTGTAGAGTACAGAGTATGTATAACTGCTAAGAAAATATTAATATAAATGTGATTGTTCTATGGTGAGGATGGACTTGGGGGAGAAAAGATAGTAGAATGTCATACTAGTTAACAGCATGGGCCTTTGAATGCTAGAGATTATTTTAGAATGCCAGTTTTCAATCTTGCAAGATGATGGTCTTAACAGGTCATTTAAACTCTAACTCTTGGTTTCTTTAACAATAATCTGAACATTATCTCATAGAGTTTCTATTAATATTAAATGAAATTAGTGTTTAGTAGTGAAGTGGGGATATTTTAGGAACACAGCAGGTGGTAGCTATCAAAATTATTTGTCATTTTTGGAACTCATTCAGCTTGATCTTCCATGTCTCTACTCAAAGTATATCATCTGTAAGAAGATCTTCCTGATATACAAACTCACTAAAACTTTACTTGGGCACATTTTCTAATCTTAATCAAAGAGGGTTCAAATTCCTCCCTCTGAGCATTTTCCACTGCTTTACTATTGCTTAATTTAGGTGCATGAATGCTCAGTCATGTCCCAATCTACAGTCCCCTGGATTGTTTGCCCGCCAAGCTCCTCTGTCCATGGATTTTTTCAGACAAGAATACTGGAGTGGCTTGCCATTCCCTTCTCCAGAGGATCTTCCCAACTCAGAGATCTAGCCCTTATCCCCTGCTTCACCCTGCATTGTCAGGAGGATTCTTTACCTCTGAGCCACCTGGGAAGCCCACTATTGCTTAACCACTCTGCATTTCATCTGTGGAATTCCTGCATTCCCAAGTAGCCTTGAGCTCCCAAGAGCTGAGAATAGCACATAGTGAATGAGGGAGGAAGGAGAAAGTACTGCCTAAGATCTAGAGAGCTGTTTTATACTTTTGTTATCATTTCCTTTTCTATCAACTTCACTGTGCCAAAACTTTACTACTTTTCTTTTTGAGACCACTTTCACTTATAGGTGAGAAACTCTTCCAATTATTTCTGGAAAAATTATAAATCCATGGTCTATAGCTTTTACTTACCAGGAAAAATTAAGAAAGCAAAATAGCTGACATTTTATACAGATGTTAGTTTATAATTGTAAAAATACTGCTAAATATATAATTTTACACAAAAATAGCAACAACTGAGTCTGCAAACAAATTTTTCTACCAAGGAAATAATAAGTGATGCATGGAAATATTATTTAAATATATATTTTGTTATTTTCTGTATCAAATCACCAGTGAATCATTTATTTTTGTAAATAGAAATTTGTATCTCTGAATCTCCTTCACTTGTTCCTCTCATTCCACCATCCAGTGTATTAATGTCTATGAATAAGTATATAGTGCATGTGTATGTGCTATGTCACATCGGTCTTATCCAACTTTTTTGTGACCCCAAGGACTGTAGCTCACCAGGCTTCTCTGTCCACGGAATTCTCCAGGGAAGAATACTGGAGGGGATTACCATGACCTCCTCAAGGGATCTTCCTGACCCAGGGATTGAATCCAAGTCTCTTTAGTCTCCTGCATCAGCAAACGGGTTCTTTACCACTAGTGACACCTGTGAAGCCTCAAATATATGTTGATAAAGGTGTTATTTAAAAATACTGAGAAAAAAGAAAACTTCATTAATGAATGAATTAAATGTTTTAATATAATAAAGTATAAGTATTATTCAGTTATAGAATTAATTACGTGTATTATATATATTTAGATATACCCATTCGAATGCAGAGTTCTAAAGAATAGCAAGGAGAAATAAAAAAGCCTTGCTCAGTGATCAATGGAATGAAATAGAGGAAAACAACAGAATGGGAAAGACTAGAGATCTCTTCAAGAAAATTAGAGATAACATGGGAACATTTCATACAAAGATGGGCACAATAAAGGACAGAAATGGTATGGACCTAAAATAAACAAAAGATATTAAGAAGGGGTGGCAACAATACAAAGAACTATACAAAAAAAGATCATGACCCAGAAAACCACGATGGTATGACCACTGACCTAGAGCCAAACATCCTAGAATGCAAAGTCTAGATGGGCCTTAGGAAGCACCACTATGAACTAAGCTAGTGGAGGTGATAGAATTCCAGTTGAGCTATTCCAAATCCTGAAGGATGATGGTGTGAAAGTGCTGCATTCAATATGCCAGCAAACTTAGAAAACTCAGCAGTGGCCACAGGACTGGAAAAGGTCAGTTTTCATTCCAATCCCAAAGAAAGGTAATGCCAAAGAATGTTCAAACTAATGTACAATTGCACTCATCTCACATGCTGGCAAAGTAATCCTCAAAATTCTCCAAATCAGCCTTCAACAGTATATGAATCATGAACTTCCAGATGCTCAAGTTAGATTTAGAAAAGACAGGAATCAGAGATCAAATTGCCAACATCTTTTGGATCTACAGCAAAGCAAGAGAATTCCACAAAAACATCTATTTCTGCTTTACTGACTATGCCAAAGCTTTTGACTGTGTGGATCACAACAAACTGTGGAAAATTTTTAAAGAGATGGGAGTACCAGATGACCTTACTTGCCTATTGAGAAATCTGTATGCAGGTCAAGAAGCAAGAATTAGAAATGGACCTGGAACAATGGACTGGTTCCAAATTGGGAAAGGAGTATGACAAGGCTGTATATTGCCACCCTGCTTGTTTAACTTATATGCAGAGTACATGATGCAAAATTCTGGGCTGAATGAAGCATAAGCTGGAATCAAGATTGCAGGGAGAAATATCAATAACCTCAGATATGCAGATGACACCACCCTTATGGCAGAAAGTGAAGAGGAATTAAAGAGCCTCTTGATGAAAGCGAAAGAGGAGAGTGGAAAAGTTGGCTTAAAACTCAACATTCAGAAAACTAAGATCATGGCATCCAGTTCCATCACTTCATGGCAAATAGATGGGGAATCAATGTAAGCACTGAGAGACTTTATTTTCTTGGGCTTCAAAAAAAATATCTGCAGTGGCAGATAGTGACTGAAGCAATGAAATTAAAAGACGCTTGCTTCTTGGAAGAAAAGTTATGACCAACCTAGACAGCATATTAAAAAGCAGAGACATAACTTTGCTGACAAAGGCCTGTATAGTCAAAGCTATGCGTTTTCCAGTAGTCATGTATGGGTGTGAGAGTTGGACCATAAAGAAAGCTGAGTGCTGAAGAATCGATGCCTTTGAACTGTGGTGTTGGAGAAGACTCTTGAGAGTCCCTTGGACTGCAAGAATATCAAATCAGTCAATCCTAAAGGAAATCAGTCCTGAATATTCATTAGAAGGACTGATGCTGAAGCTGAAACTCCAATTCTTTGGCTACCTAATGTGAAGAACTGACTCATTGGAAAAGACCCTGATGCTGGGAAACATTGAAGTCAGGAAGAGAAGAGTACGACAGAGAATGAGATGTTTGAATGGCATCACTGACTTGATAGACATGAGGTTGAGCAATCTCCAGGAGTTGGTGATGGACAGGGAAGCCTGGCGTGTTGTAGTCCTTGGGGTCGCAAAGAGTCAGACATGGCTGAGTGACTGAACTGAATTGCGGTTCATAAGAATAATAAAAATCTCTATGTAAATTAGAGATTTATATGTATGTAAAAACATACATTTTTAATGTATGTATGTATGTAAAAACTATGTAAATTATAGTTTTTTTCTAGATGGGGAAAATAATCAGAAAGTTGTCAGTTACATAGTAAATTACAAATTAGGAACCTAATGAAAACTGTTTACACCTACTAAATGCTTAAAAAATACAATACTGCAGTAAATATAGTACTTTTCCTTGAAAAAACCTGATGTTTGCACATGAAAGTGGGTGTTGGAAGAGTTGCAATTTGATTACAGTGAAATGATGAAAAGACGGTTCTCTGAAATCAGATGGTAAAGTTGTAACATGTGATGTGGGTACGGGGTTCATTATAAATGCTGTAGGTAGCTGGTAGATGTCTGCAATGTGCAAAAGTGCACGTTTTATGGATGCAGTTGGGTGCAGTACTTTGTATTCACCTGGTGTTTCTGGTGGATAAAACAGTGCATGTGTGTTAGCTGCTCAGTCAAGTCCGGCTCTTTGCAACCCCATGTACTGTCGCCTGCCAGGCCCCTTTGTCTATGGAATTCTCCAGGCAAGAACACTGGAGTTGGTTGCCATTTCCTTCTTTAAAAATAGTGCATAAACAAATGCAAAATTGCTATTATGTGAAAATTACCGCATTGGAATATATTTGTGTCTAGAAAACAAGCTTTATAGCAGAATTCACTGTATTTCAAATTCACTAACTCACTATTATTGTCATTGTTTCAAAAAATGATAGGGGGCTTAAAATTACAACCAGAAATATCATAAATGTTTTCTACACCAAGAATACCCAATCAAGAATCACCTCAACTCAGATATAAGAATCTGTGGAGAAAATTGGTGGTGATTAAAAGTATTATAACAAAAATGAAGAAAAATAAATCATACTGTCTAGAAAATAATGTGTATTTAATTAAGCCATTATTGTAGATATATTACACAAAGTAGTAATAACTTGGTACTAATATAATTTGGAAAAAAAATAGAAGGCCTTGTCCATTTCAGTTCATCAAAGACAATTCATCTAAGATTGAAAAGTGATTCAATATCCACAAAAGGAGGCTTCCTCGGTAGCTCAGCTGGTAAAGAATCTGCCTGCAATGCAGGAGACCCCTCTTTGATTCCTTGGTCTGGAAGATCCCCTCAGGAAGGATAGCAGCTATCCATTCCAGTATTCGTGGGCTTCCCTAGTGGCTCAGATGTAAAGAATCTGCCTACAATGTGGGAGACCTGGGTTCCATCCCTGGTTTGGGAAGATGCCATGGAGGAGGGCATGGCAACCCACTCCAGTATTCTTGTCCAGAGAATCCCCAGGAACAAAGGATCCTGGTGATCCTGGTGGGCTCATGGACAGAGGTCCATGGAGTCGCAAAGAGTCAGACATGACTGAGCAACTAAGCACACACACATACCCAAAGGTAGCTTCTGTGTTGATACAATTTGGTTAAGGGAAGAGATTATACCTGTAATATCAAAAAGCTGATGATTATAAGATCTCAAGTATTGCAGATTCTAAGTTTGTATCTACATTTTTGAACTTCAGATTGCTTTATTAATCATTCATATAAAATTTGTTGAAAATAGAAAATGTTCAAAGAAACAAGGGTACTATAAAACATTTGAATCATCTATGGAGTTCAGGGAGTGTTTATAAGCAACATTTTTTAAATCAAATTTCAAAACATATAATTATTTCCATAACAATTCTTTTACTTTTTTTAAATTTATACTAACTCTAGAACTCCACTTTCAGAATCAGTAAAAGGTAAACCATATTTTTCCATTTCAAGCAATAAATATTCTTAGAAATTGTGTAAGATAATTGAAATCAACTTTATATTTTTAAAAATTAAAAAAATAGTTAAAACTTTTGAAACCATATAAAGTGCATTTTTCTTGGGATTTCTAATCAGAAAATATTTTATTATTTCCATATAATTCATAATCTGTACCTCCCTCCATATTCTTTCTTGGTATCTGAATTCAGTATTTCATTTAAATCTTTCCCAAACTACAATTTTGTTTCAAAATATTGGTCATATGTAATTAAAAATATCAATGGATGATGTTTCTAAGAAATGTTACCAGGAAAGGTGAAGCTGAGAAATCTGGGTCAAATTTTGGTTCAATTTTTTTCTAATCCATTTCACATTTAACACAGTTGCCTATTTTACTTTTTTGCACATTTTGCATTCATAAGCATGCACATACAGACACACATTTACAAAAGCTGACACACAAACACAACTCAGTCTTCAGGACTAAGAATGAATTTTCACATCAGTAGGCCCAGTCTCCTCAATATGTAAGGGCACAGTTAAGTTTCTCAGGCTATTTTTTTTCAAGCTGTGCATTCTCCCCACACTGTCTGCTATTTTAAATTTTATTCTGAGCAATGGTGACTGAACAGTATAGAGAGGGTAACCAAAACTCTCTTAAGGAAACTGAATAAAATATTTGATAATAAAATTAAATAATGGAAAGTGATAACCAAGAGTACCTTCTCCATATGCCCATCATTATGATTTTGTAACCTATCTGGAAAGACAATAATAAAAAATAATTGGGGCATACTTTAAAGCAGATATAGAAAGTTTTAAAGACAAAACACAAACTTTCATAAATATCAATAGATATTTACTATTCTTGAGTCCGTATTTCACTAGCTTAGCAATTATATCGAGGAAAGAGATGTCCCTCTCTCTGCATGGTGAGCAACTGGAGTTCATTTTCTGTGAATAGGAACTCTAAAATATCAATAGAAGGACAATTGAGAGAGGAGGCTGGGCCCTGCCCAGATAAGAGACCACATATTTCTCACTCTCGAAGTCAAAGGAACTTTCCCAACTAGAAAGCTCATTAGAGTTCCAAAGGAGAGTGATGTCAAGTTTACCCATAGAGCTCTTTTCTGGAATCCATCGTGATTGACAGATGTGCACACACACACCTGGGAGGATCCTAAGATATACTAAACACGGACTCAGAATCAGATCAAAATGATGGGCCAAAGGAAACCCAGAAGAAATGCCCCATAAAAGTGATTTAAACTAACTATTATGAGGGTGCTACTCTCTCTCTGAGTCCACCCATGTGTCTGTCTATAGATATTATACCTTTTCTCCTAATAAACACTTATTTCCCTACTTGCTGTCTTTGTGGAAATTCTTTTCTGCAAAGCCAAAGGGACAGGGCCTTGTCACTGACCACTGGTCTAGTGGTTAGGACTGATTCTCTCACTGCCATGATCTGACCTCAATATCTGGCTGGGAACTGAAATCCAGTGACTTCAAGCCACTAGAGTCCAGGTTCACCCCAGAATAATATTGCTGCAATATCCAATACATAGATTCTTGAATTAATTTATAATTAATATCTTTGTGTGTATGTGTATGGTTGGGGGATGGTAATCTTCACCTTTATTTCTATTGCCTACTGGAGTCTCTGACACTTTGTGGGAGATGATTGTTAGTGAGTGTTTATTGAATGTTAATGAATGTTTGTTGAATAAATGAATGACAAAGTCAACTATGTACAGTGGAGGACATAATGTAATAAGGTCAGAAGACTTAGGTAACACTTCAAGAAGTATATCAAGAGAAATTATGTCAAGGAAAAAGAGGGCTTCCCCCCAAAAACAAACAAACAAACAAACAAAAACAAACAGAAGACGATGGTGCTGGTGGTAAAGAACCCATTTGTCAATGCAGGAGATTATAAAAGACACAGGTTCAATCCCTGGGTCAGGAAGATCCCCTGGAAGAGGGTGGCAACCCACTCCAGTATTCTTGCCTGGAGAATCCCCATGGACAGAGGAGCGTGGCGGACTACAGTCCATGGGGTCACAAAGAGTCACACTCAACTGAAGCGACTTAGCACAACAATGCCTGGTAGTCCAGTAAATAAGAATCTGCCGGCTAATCCTGGAGACATGGGTTCAATCCCTGGTCCAGGAAGATTCCACGTGCCACAGGTCAGCTAGGCCTACGTGCCACAACTACCAAAGCCCATGGACCTAACGCTTGTGCTTCACAGCAAGAGAAGAGACTGTAATAAGAAGCCTGTACACTGAAACTAGAGAGTTGTCTCCACTCTCTGCAACTAGAGAAAGCCCTTGTGCAGCAACAAAGACCCAGTACAGCCCAAAATATAAAGAAAGAAAATTTTAAAAAACAAGAGGAGAGGCAATCTTGCTACCTTTGGGAACAGTATATAACAGCACTTAGGACAGAGCCTGAAACAGAGCAGGGCTCAGGTAATTTGTACTGATTGAACCCAGAGCTTTGTGCTTTATTCCACTTGATTGCCTGTGGTACAACAAAATACCTCTTTCCTAGTGTGTGACTGTGTGCACACATACTCATGCATGCATGTGTGAAATGGACGGGTGATAGAATTATATCTCCAGGGCTGTGTGCGTGTGCATACAGAACAGTGCTGCCATTTGCTAGAAGGATACACTCATAATTATTTTCTTTTTCTGCATTGACCTTCTGTCTCCAAACTAATGATTTTTCTATTGAACAAGTACACATTAGGGGCATAAATTGTGGTCATGTTGTATGTTTGCTACAAAGGATACTTTTAAAAATATCACTGCAGTGTTAACTCTAAGGATCCAAGGCTCTTCCCTGTTAAATATTATCTTGCTATTCAAAACGGACCAAATGAATGATCATTGATGTGCTTATATAACAGAAATAGCCTGTCTACTCCCTGTAAAATTTAGAATATACTGAAAGCCTAAAAATGTGACACTTTTTTTTACCTGACAATCAGTTATACAAATAGTCATAAAATTGCAATTATTGTTCCTTCCTTGACAATAACACATGGGCTTGCCCATAACACAGGTTTTTTCATGGCAATCAGCATCCTGGGGCTGTAATCAGGACCAAGTAAGTGCTCCCTGAATTGACATTTTGGATAACTTCAACTCCAAGAATCAAAGTCAGAATTTATTGCAAGTGCCATGTAGAGCTACCTTTAACTTCAAATGCAACCAAAGTTGAATTCTCTTATGTGAGGCAGATAAACACCTTGAAGAAGTGAGTTCACCTTCAACATTACTAATCAAAAGCTTTAGCACAACCTCAAACATAGAAGTCAAAATAGGGTTGATTGCACAGCTGTTTACCTGCGGTCAAATAAGAGTACCTATTTCCACACATTTATTTAGAACATACATTGCAGCACTGCTTTAATGCAATGTAATGATGTAATAACGATAATTCCTTGGAACACATAAAGTTATACATGTGTAGGAACCTGCATGTGTGTGTCCATATGTGTAAGATTTTTAGTATCCGCATCCATCCTGATAGCAAATGAAGACAGGCATTTTTATTCCTATTTCAAAGGCAAGAAAATTGAAGCTAAGGGTCAAGAAATGATTTAATTGGTCACATGAGGAGTTTATGCCAGAGAATTAGAATATGGGCCCACTTATGTAAAATCTGTTTCTCACAGCTCACCAGTCATTTGTTTTCTTTTTTTCAGATCATGTCTGGATTTCAAAGAACATGCAATGCTATATCTCATTCAAATAACTGGCTCTTTAAATTGGAGATCTGGAAGCAAATTAAAACCTAGAATTTTGATTGAAATTTGAAGGAGTTTTGCTAACCAGTATAGTTTTACATGTCCCCACAGAAAAGACTAATTACTAAAGCAAATCAATTGTTTTATTTCATAGATTTCAAAAATTAGGTAACTGCAGACTATTTGTGTTTCCGTTAACTGTAGAATTTTTATCCATGGGGTAACCATATTCTTAGTGCATTACAAATATCTTATGGGACAAATAAGTCTCATTACTGCTTCATTATGGTCTAAAAATGGTTTAATAGGCTATGGTAGTCATGATTCCATAGAATTTAATTAATTTTTAATAAAGACCATTAGCTTAAGCATAGATTTCTCTATCCGTCTAAAGCTTTCGTGTAAATAATCTTCTAAACACTCTTTTTAAAACTTGTATCTTGATTTGGAGGTTAAAATATATTTATGATAAACAGATTTTAAGTGTCAATGTACTTTATGGGCAAAGATATGCTACACAGAATGCAGGCATAGTGCATCATCAACAGAAGCTTTAGTGACAGAGAGCTGAATGTTTCTAAATGCTGTCACCACTGACAACATTTTTCAGTTGAATCCGGTTTTGACATGATTTATCCTCTACAAAGAGATCACAGGAGACACCCAGTTGTTCTCAATAAGACTGAACATATTTACTATTCATAAAAGTGACTTCAAATAAGATTGAACATATTTGTCTCATTCTACAGGGAAAATATGATGGGCATTGTTAATATAAATAACTCTGAGCACCAGTTTGGAAGTTTTGTTTTTGTTTCCTGGTAATATTTTATGAAAATCAGAGAAAGAAGATGTTGTCAGCAATTTAAACCCTGAATTTATTCCATTAACTGAATAAATTAAAAGAACAAAAGCTAACATTTTAGAGTCTTGCACATACAGGGCAAGCAAGAAATACTGACTGAATGAATGAATTAGTTGAAATGAATCTTATGAGTGATTTTGCTTTTATTTGACTTGTAGAAATAATTGGAAGTTTTAGTTGAAACAAGTATTATTTTTAAAAAGAAGAAGATAGGCATGAAAGTAGAAAATAATACTTGTTTTATGTTCAAAAAATGTAATTTCCCTGCTGCATATATCCCAGTATTGGGCAATTGCTCCAGGTGATTCTTTTTTTCAGATACAAAGGGAAATTAAATCTCGTTTAATTTATTGGAATGAGAATGATCAGCTATAGATCAATCTCAGTTGTATACTTCACATAATTCAAGTTAATAGAACATAAAACTGATATATTATTTAAATTGTATCCCAAATGCAAAATTGTGTATTAAATATGTATTCATTTTGACTGTAGGCATATTGGTTATCTTAAGTGGTTTATATCTGAATTCTTAATGTATGACTTTAAAAATTTTATTCTCCTAGTCAGGGTATTAACAAGCTATAAAACATAGCTCATTTTATTGAGGGTTTATTTACAAATCTGACAATATCTTCTTATGATACTATGGAAAATCATCAGAAGAAAACTGACTCAGTGGTATGAATGGTTACTCCTGAGAAAAGGCCCTAGTTTCAAGATATTAGTTTTTGGTGTTGCACATGTCTAATCTGACTCAATAAATAATAAGATATTTTCAAAAGTTATCTTTAAATATTTATATGTTTGAAATTATTACATGAGTCAAAAATTACCATAAATCCAAAGTCATTGTATGAGGAGAATATTGTAAATAGAAAGCAGTATAGTAAAACTTGGAAGTAGGCATAATTTCCATCCATGAAAAAAATTTTTTTTAATTTTATTTTATTTTTTAACTTTACAATATTGTATTGGTTTTGCCATATATCAACATGAAAAATTTTAACAGTTTTCGATAACTGTGAAATTAAAATAAAACAATGTATCTATATAAACAACAATTCTTGGAAAAGAGGGGAGACGGAGAGACATAGAATTCTAAATGTGTATGTTTCAATGTTTTTGGAAGGGTTCATGATTGGTGACTGTACCCTTTGGACTTTAGAAGAGTGCTCACCAACTAGGGTTTGACTTGAAGGTGAACTATCAGAACATGATCAGGAAATGAATGTTCTTGGAATAGGATATAATCATAGTTTCCATCATATATATTCCTTAAGACAGTCATTTCAGTCTGTTTCTCTTTCTTTAGGGTTCCAAACATAATTAACTCTTCTCTACAGAACTCCCAGAATAAGTGAGACCCTCTCCTTCTCAACAATTGCCAAGTAGAACACTAGCTGGACCCTAATAAACATTCCCTCTGTCCTGAAATACTGCATGAGTTCTATCCCACCAGATAACCATTGTTTTTCTAATATATAAATATTTCAGTGTTCAGGGATTTTATTTAACAGGTTAATTCAACCTCTATTCAGTACAGATATATGTATGCATGGGCATATTCGCTGATTATGCACGTATCTTCAATCTCTTAACACACTCTTGTTTTGTACTGGACTGTATATTCTCACTGATGTTGTCTTACTCAAAATAAGTCTGTGGGTCTGTGAAAGACTAAATGACATTTCCAAATTATACTGCCAAAAAATAAGTAAAATCAGGAGCCAGACCTTAGTTTGCTGACTCCAGGTCTTTCCACTAAGGAGCACACTCCATATCCTGGAGATATACCATATATATTTATTGAAATATAGTTGATTTACAATGTTGTGTTAATTTCTGCTATGTAGAACATCGACTCAGTTATACATATACATTCTTTTCTATTTGTTTCCATTCCAGGATATTTAATATAGTTCCCTGGTCTATACAGCAGGACCGTGTTCATATATTCTGTATGTAATGGCTTGCATCTGTGAACCTGAAAGTCCCAGTCCATTTCTCCCCTACCTTCCCCTACCTTGGTAACCACAAGTCTGATCTCTATGTCAGTGAATCTACCTCTATTTTGTAGATAGGTTAATTTGCCCCATATTGTAGATTCCATGTTTAAGTGATATCGTATGGTATTTGTCTTTCTCTTTCTGACTTACTTCAGTTAGTATGATGATCTTTAGTTGCAACTATGTTGCTGCAATGGTATTATTTCTTTCTTTCTTTTTTTAAATAGGTGAATAGTATCTGTTGCTGGAGAAGGAAATAGCAACTCACTCCAGTATTCTTGCCTGGATAATTCCATGGACACAGGAGCCTGTTGGACTACAGTCCATGTGGTCACAGAGAGTCAGACATGAATGAGTGACTACACAGTAGCAATCCATTGTATATATGCATCGCGTCTTCCTTATCCATTCACCTGTTGAGGGATAATCAGGTTGTTTCCACATCTTGGCTACTGTGAGTAGTGCTGCTATGAACATATGAGTTGCACGCACTTTTTGTATTAATTGTGTTCTAGATACATGCCCAGGAGTTGGACTGATGAATTATATGTTAATTCTATTTTAGGATTTCTGAGGAACTCTCATACTGTTTTCCATAGTGGCTACACCAACTTCCAGTGCAGGAAGATTTCCTTTTCTGCACATCCTCTCCAGCATCTGTGGTTATATTTGTAGACCGTTTAGTGATTCTGACTCATGTTAGGTGGTACATTATGGCAGTTTTTATTTGCATTTCTCTAATAATTAGCAGTACTGAACATTTTTTCATGTGTCTATTGCCCATCTGTATATCTTCTTTGGAGAAAAGTCTAGGTCTTCTACCCATTTCTCAATTGAGTTGTTTGTGTTTTGTTGTTGAGTTGTATGAGTTGTTTATATATTTTGGAAACTAAGCACTTTTTACTTATATCATTTTCAAATATTTTCTCCCATTTTGTAGGCTGCTTTTTTTTTTTTTTTTTGCTTTATAATGGTTTCCTTTGCTATGCAAAAGCTGGTAAGTTTAATTGGGTCCTATTGGTTTAATTTTTTATTCTATATCTATTGCCTTGGCAGACAGACCTAAAAAAAAATTGGTACAATTTATGTCAGAGTATCCTTTGTCTATGATTTCTTCTAGGAGTTGTATAGTGTCTTCTTTTATATTTAAGTCTTTAAGCCATTTTGAGTTTATTTTTGTGTATGTTGTGGGGCTGTACTCTAACTATAATCTAACTTCATTGGATTTGCATGGGCTGTCCAACTTTCCCAGCATGACTTTCTGAAGAAACCATTTTTTTCCCCATTGTATATTCCTGCCTTCTTTGTGGAAGATTAATTGACCAGAGGTTTGTGGGTTTATTTCTTGATTCTACCTTCTGTTGTATTAATGTCTATTTCTGTGTCATTACCCTACTGTTTTGATCACTCTAGGTTTGCAGTGTTTTCTAAGTCTAGGAGGGCTATGCCTCCTGCTTTGTTCTTTTTGTTCAGGATTGTTTTGGCAATTCTGGGTCTTTTATGTTTCCATCTGTATTTTAGAATTACTGGTACTAGATCTGTGGAAAATGTCATGGGCAATTTGATAGGGATTGCATTGAATCTATAGATTGCTTTGGATAGTATTGCCATCTAAACAACATTATTTCAATCGGAGAGCATGAAATATCATTTTATTTCTTTTAATCATCTTTAATGTCCCTTATTGATGTTTTATGGTTCTCAGCATATAAGTCTTTCACCTTCTTACTCAGGTTTATTTCTTTTTTTAATTTTTTTTAAATTTTATTTTATTTTTAAACTTTACAATATTGTATTAGTTTTGCCAAATATCAAAATGAATCCGCCACGGGTATACATGTGTTCCCCATCCTGAACCCTCCTCCCTCCTCCCTCCCCATACCTTCCCTCTGGGTCGTCCCAGTGCACCAGCCCCAAGCATCCATCATGCATCGAACCTGGACTGGCGACTCATTTCATACATGAGTTTATTTCTAAGTATTTTAATTTTTGGTGCAATTTTAAAAATTTGTTTATAGTCTTTTTCTGCTATTTCATGGTTAGTATAAAGAAATTCACTGATTTCTTTATATTAATCTCATATCCTAACTTTCTGAATTCATTTATCAGTTCTAGTACTTTCTGTGTGGAATCCCTAGGGTTTCTATATAGAGTATCATGTCATCTGCATATAGTGATAATTTTACTTCTGCCCTTCCAATTGGAAACACTTTCTCTTGTCTGACTGCTGTGGCTACTTCTTCCCTCTTCTTCAGTATTTTTTTTAATTTAAATTTATTTATTTTAATTGGAGGCTAATTACTTTACAATATTGTATTCGTTTTGCCATACATCAACATGAATCCACCATGGGTGTACACGTGTTCCCAATCCTGAACCTCCCTCCCACCTCCCTCCCCGTACCATCCCTCTGGTTCATTCCAGTGCACCAGCCCCAAGCATCCTGTATCCTGTATCGAACCTGGACTGGTGATCCATTTCTTATATGATATTATACATGTTTCAATGCCATTCTCCCAAATCATCCCACCCTCTCCCTCTCCCACAGAATCCAAAATACTGTTCTATACATCTGTGTCTCAATTGTTTCTTCAGTCTTTTGGAAGAGTTTGAGAGGGATTAGCAAAATTTATTCTTTATATTTTGTATGAAGATAAGTTTTTAGACCAAAAACATTTTGCATGTTAAATCTGTTCTAGCTATTGATTGATGTACTCTTACAACATTTTTTCCTGGCGATATCCCTGTCTTATTTACCTCTGGAAAAAAGAGATTTATGTTTTTTTCCTAAAGCAATCATTAAATTATGCCCCATCAAAATTACTTAGCTTCTGAGTGTATAATACTGCATAGCTTATCCTATGGATGGGAGTTACAAATAAACTCCACTTGCTTGCTTAGAACATCTGTGCTGCAGTTGCATGGAGAAAACAACACCAGTGCTATTCAATAGCACATATATAAACAATTGGAAAGTTGTATCAAAGGTAAGAAACATTTTAAAGAGATGAGAAAATTAAATTTAAAGCAACAGATATTTGTTTCCTTTTTATGGTAAAACACATAACACAAGGTGGCAAAAGACATGTTCTAGACACAATGTCATTTGCTAGGAGGTGTGAATAAACAAAAGCAAGATAGGTATGTTTCTTTCAAGAATAATATAGTGTATTCATATATAGAATATAAAATATAAATAATAGCTACATTCATCAAAATGGATATATAAATGATAACTGCAAGCAAATATTAGGAGTTATCCAGGATATTGGGAATGTATTTCCTCTCATCTCTAAAGTAATCATGTAAGGTAATCATTGGTTTGTTCATTTTAAAGATGATGAAATAGAGGCTCAGAGAGAATAAATTACTTTTCTGAAGCCACAGCCATTAACTCTTTCCACTGTGTCATGCTACTTTTCATATACAAATGTAGTTATTGAAAGTCATGATTTGATTGCAGTAGCCCACAAATAGTATATTGGAATAGTTCAAAGAGAAAGAGATGACAAAAGAAATTAAAAACTTTAGCTTTTGTGTATCAGTAAGTTATTCTTATTGAGTATTGGATTCTTCTGCCCTACTCACCAATGCTTTCTCTTTTTCATCCATTGAGAATGACCATTTTTAATATCCCCAAAGAGAATACATTATAAATATGAGTACTAAAAGATGTTGAGGCAACATAAAGATTGAGAATGGCAGCTACAGATAAAAAGCTATAGACTTAAGCAGCAATCTTACTCCTGGGCATATACCTAGAGAAAAACCATAATTCAAAAAGATAACATGTACCTCAGTGTTCATAGCAGCCCTATTTACAGTAGCCAGGACACGGAAGCAACCTAAATGTCCACTGACAAAGAAATGGATAAAGAAGTGATAGATATATACAATGCAGTGTTACTTATCAATCGAAGGGGGGAAAATGGGTCATTTGCAGATGTGAGTGAATCTAGAGCGTGTCATACAAAGTGAAGTAAATCATAAAGAGAAAAACAAACATCATATATTAATTCATGAATGTGAAATCTAGAAAAATGGTATAGATGATCTTATCTGTAAAGCAAAAATAGAGACACAGAGGTAGGGAACAAATACATTGATAATGAGGGTGAAAGGAGGGTGATGGGAGGAAATGGGAGATCGGGATTTACACATACAGTACTGATGAAAAGTGAAAGTTAAAGTCGCTCAGTCATGTCTGACTCTTTGTGACCCCAAGGTCTACACAGTCCTTGGAATTCTCCAGGCCAGAATATTGGAGTGGGTAGCCTTTTCCTTCTCTGGGGATCTTCCCAACCCAGGGATCAAACGAGGTCTCCTGCATTGCAGGTGGATTCTTGACCAGCTGGGCCACAAGAGAAGCCCAAGAATCCTGGATTGATACTATGTATAAAAGAGATAACTAATGAAAACATACTCTGTAATACAGGGAACTTTACTAAATGCACTCTGGTGACTTGAATGCGAAGGAAATCCCAAAGGGAGAGGATATATGTATATGAATGGCTGATATATTTTACTGTACAGTAGAAACTAAGACAATATTGTAAAGCAACTATACTCCAGTACATATTAATTTTAAAAAAGAAGTATTGAGTAGAGAACAATTAATTTTGAAAATCAAATAGGTTTCCATGAGTCATTCCACTTGCATGGCTCTTAAATAAACTCTGAGAAGCCCAAAGCATTAATATTATTGATTTTATTTACATATGGTTATCAAGTGCCTTAAACAAAGAATTATTCCTTTGGGTCAATCACCCCTAGAAACCAGCTACATCTAGCAGTCAATCAAGCATACAGCTGGAGAGAGCAGTTCACCAGTGTTTGGCAGGACTTAGGGATGTGAACAACAGTGAACCATCTTGACAGGCATACTACTGTTCCTGGATTTGTTTTCACGTGGTGCTATCAGAGGAACTGAGCATTTTGAGTGTGTAGAGTCTATGTCAGTAAAACCATAAGTAAAACTACAAATGCTCAGCTAGCAGAGGAAATGCCACCTATAATGCATCATAAACATTTATTCACACAATGACTATATGAATAAATGCTTCAAGAATGTGAAACAAATTTCAGTTGTTGATGATAACTGTGTCTAATGCTGACACACACACATATAATATTTTTACTAATTATGTCATAATTTCTAATATGTATAATATTATCAGTAGATAAATAGATACTAGAGAGCTTTTCAAAGCTGTTTATGCTTTGATTTGCTTTTATTTTAGTTTGCATATAGTTTCTTCACAGAGAAGGATTGGGACCACAAAGCCCTCATCTCTTAACACCGAACTTACTTCTGTTTTGGATGAATGCTTCACAAACTAGGGACGACAGTCTCTGATGAGTCTTTTGCAAACGTGGGTGTGCCCACAGGAAAGCTTGTCCGTCAGTACTTTTTGGTGGATTCGCAGAGCTGCCCATATATTCGTGTACCTGATCCTTCCCAATAGGAAGGGCTTTTATTATTTTCTCCCAAGAAAAGTGCATGGGTTTTGTTGAGATCATCAGATCAGATCAGATCAGTTACTCAGTCATGTCCGACTCTTTGTGACCCCATGAATCGCAGTACGCCAGGCCTCCCTGTCCATCACCAACTCCCGGAGTTCACTCAGACTCACATCCATTGAGTCAGTGATGCCATCCAGCCATCTCATCCTCTGTCGTCCCCTTCTTCTCCTGCCCACAATCTCTCCCAGCATCAGAGTCTTTTCCAATGAGTCAACTCTTGGCATGAGGTGGCCAAAGTACTGGAGTTTCAGCTTTAGCATCATTCCTTCCAAAGAAATCCTAGGGCTGATCTCCTTCAGAATGGACTGCTTGGATCTCCTTGCAGTCCAAGGGACTCTCAAGAGTCTTTTCCAACACCACAGTTCAAAAGCGTCAATTCTTTGGCGCTCAGCCTTCTTCACAGTCCAACTCTCACATCCATACACGACCACAGGAAAAACCATAGCCTTGACTAGACGAACCTTTGTTGGCAAAGTAGTCTCTGCTTTTGAATATGCTATCTAGGTTGGTCATAATTGTCCTTCCAAGGAGTAAGCATCTTTTAATTTCATGGCTGCAGTCACCATCTGCAGTGATTTTGGAACCCAGAAAAATAAAGTCTGACACTGTTTCCACTGTTTCCCCATCTATTTCCCATGAAGTGGTGGAACCAGATGCCATGATCTTCATTTTCTGAATGTTGAGCTTTAAGCCAAATTTTTCACTCTCCACTTTCACTTTCATCAAGAGGTTTTTGAGTTCCTCTTCACTTTCTGCCATAAGGGTGGTGTCATCTGCATATCTGAGGTTATTGATATTTCTCCCGGCAATCTTCATTCCAGCTTGTGTTTCTTCCAGTCCACTGTTTCCCATGATGTACTCTGCATATAAGTTAAATAAACAGGGTGACAATATACAGCCTTGACAAACTCCTTTTCCTATTTGGAACCAGTCTGTTGTTCCATGTCCAGTTGTAACTGTTGCTTCCTGACCTGCATACAAATTTCTCAAGAGGCAGATCAGGTGGTCTGGTATTCCCATCTCTTGAAGAATTTTCCACAGTTTTTTGTGATCCACACAGTCAAAGGCTTTGGCATAGTCAATAATGCAGAAATAGATGTTTTTTTCTGGAACTCTCTTGCTTTCTCCATGATCCAGCAGATGTTGGCAATTTGATCTCTGGTTCCTCTGCCTTTTCTAAAACCAGCTTGAACATCAGGAAGTTCACGGTTCACATATTGGTGAAGCCTGGCTTGGAGAATTTTGAGCATTACTTT
>NW_011495086.1:2305748-2337727 GCF_000754665.1 Bison bison bison
GTGAGATGAGTGCACTTGTGCGGTAGTTTGAGCATTCTTTGGCATTGCCTTTCTTTGGGATTGGAATGAAAACTGACCTTTTCCAGTCCTGTGGCCACTGCTGAGTTTTCCAAATTTGCTGGCATATTGAGTGCAGCACTTTCACAGCATCATCTTTCAGGATTTGGAATAGCTCAACTGGAATTATATTACCTCCACTAGCTTTGTTCGTAGTGATGCTTTCTAAGGCCCACTTGACTTCACATTCCAGGATGTCTGGCTCTAGGTCAGTGATCACACCATCGTAATTATCTGGGTCATGAAGATCTTTTTTGTACAGTTCTTCTGTGTATTCTTGCCATCTCTTAATATCTTCTGCTTCTGTTAGGTCCATATCATTTATGTCCTTTATCGAGCTCATCTTTGCATGAAATGTTCCTTTGGTATCTCTAATTTTCTTGAAGAGATCCCTGCTGCTGCTGCTAAGTTGCTTCAGTCGTGTCCGACTCTGTGCGACCCCTGAGATGGCAGCCAAGCAGGCTCCCTCGTCCCCGGGATTCTCCAGGCAAGAACACTGGAATGGGTTGCCATTTCCTTCTCTAATGCATGAAAATGGAAAGTGAAAGTGAAGTCGCTCAGTTGTGTCCGACTCTGAGCGACCCATAGACTGCAGCCTACCAGGCTCCTCTGCCCATGGGATTTTCCAGGCAAGAGTACTGGAGTGGGGTGCCATTGCCTTCTCCGGAAGAGATCCCTAGTCTTTCCCATTCTGTTGTTTTCCTCTATTTCTTTGCATTGATCCCTGAAGAAGGCTTTCTTATCTCTTCTTGCTATTCTTTGGAATTCTGCATTCAGATGTTTATATCTTTCCTTTTCTCCTTTGCTTTTTGCTTCTCTTCTTTTCACAGCTATTTGTAAGGCCTCCCCAGAGATCATAGCAGTTTCTTTATAATTCTCATTCTGTGAAACTCTTTAGTTAACACCAGATTAAGAGAAAAATTTACAAAATCCTTTTTAAATAAAAGCATATGAAATTTTACTGACTGAAGTGGAGCAATCCAGTGAGGGGAAAAATGAAAAAAGTGAAGAACGAAACAAGCAAGGATCAAGAAATACAAAGAGGACAAATAATGATTGTAGTGAGTAAATTATTGTAAATAAAAATAACTGGTAGTAGATACAGAAAAGGATGAGAAATATTGCTAAGATAATAAAAGGTCTAAGTCATGCATATTTGGTGAAATATTTCATTAACAAAATGGGAAATGTATACGTTTTAAAAGAAGGCTAACACATGTCTCTGTGAGAGAAGGACAGTGTCTTCTCTTAGAAATTTTCTGTCTTCTGTTTTCTTCTCTTTTGTGTGTGCGTGTGTGTGTGTGTGTGTCTTGGACTGCAAGGAGATTTAACCAGTCCATACTAAGGGAAATCAGTACTGAATATTCAATGGAAGGACTGATGCTGAAGCTGAAACTCCAATACTTTGGCCACCTGATCCGAACAACTGACTCAATGGAAAAGACACTGATGCTGGGCAAGTTTGAAGGCGGGAGGAGAAGGGGACGACAGAGGATGAGATGGCTAGATAGCATCACAGAGTTGCTGGACAGGAGTTTGAGCAAGCTCCGGGAGTTGGTGATGGACAAGGAAGCCTGGCGTGCTGCAGTCCATGGGGTCACAACGACTCAGACAGGACTGAGTGACTGACCTGACTGACTGATCGTGGTCTGCGTGCACTCTGTTGTGTTCAATTCTTTGTGACTCCATGAACTGTAGCCCACCAGGCTGCTCTGTCCATTCAATTTCCCAGGCAAGAATACTGGAGTGGGTAGCCATTCCGTTCATCAGTGAATGTTTCCAACCCAGGATCAACCTGCATCTTCTCTTAGAAGAAAACAATCCATACTGTATTGTTACTTTGAGAAGGGGTAGACCTCCTTGTAGGTGTCAGATGAATAAAAGTGTAAAAAAAAAAAAGATATGTATTTATCTGCATAATTTAAAAAAATCTCATTTCTGTGGAACATTCAAAGGTATTGAGAAGATAGAAACAAATAAACAACAACAACAGAAAAAACGGCTCAAAGAGTGAGGGAGATGGGGCTCCTTTGAAATAAAATTGCAGTTGAAATTTCCAATGAGACAGATTAATGAAGACTTTGGAATATTTATTTTTCTGTTTCAAGTTGATTTCTTTTGACATGAGTCATAATTACCTCCCGCACTTCCTCAACCTTCAAAAAGTTCTAGTTCCTCCAGGATCCTATGTCAGCAGATTTTGGGTAATGAAGAAGTGGTGATTTTGTTCTCCAGTAGAAGTAGACTGAAGACAGTAGCCCTAAAAACTAAACTTGGAGTTGGGACCTAGAAATCAGAGAAGAGGCTTCTTCCCTGCTTCTATTTGAAACTTCAGAAGAATACCGGGGACAGCAGTTTTCTTCCCACTCTGCAGGGAATGGCAGCTTTAGCCATTTATCTCACATTTAAAAGACAGGCTTATTGAAAAAGGTTGGAAGAAGTAGGCACATAAGATCAAAGGAAAAGAAAATGAGAGAAAGGAAAAAAAAAAAAACAGAAAAAAATGAATATTAAAGACCATAATTTAATTATTCTTTTCTGATCCATATGTTCAACCTGTCTAAATTCAATAAGTGAAAGAGAAGAACATTTTGGAAAAATAAAATAATTATGTTAAATTATGGTAATAACATACAATGAGAGTTACATAGAAACTCGGGTTATTTTGGAAACCATACTTCATGAATCATATTTCTATAAATACAGTGTTGTCATGTACTTGTTACATGACACGCGAATCATTTGTGCATTTTTGTGCATAGTTGCTCAGCATTGTCTGACTCTTCGCAACCTCCCGGACTGTAGCCAGCCAGTTTCCTCTGTCCATAGGATTTTCCCAGCAAGTATACCAAAGCAGTTGCCATATCCTCCTCCCCGGGATCTTCCTGATCCAGGGATCGAACCTGTGTATCCTTCAGTTCCTGCATTGGCAGGTGGATTCTTTACCACTGAGACACCTGGGAATCCTGCTAGAATCATTATGGAAGACATAAAGATGAGTAATGGAAATTATCAAGGAGTTTCAATTTTAGGAATTCATTTTTCAACTATATACATGTAAAACATGTTTTCATTTCTCAGGAATAATTTTCTCTGTTATTTTGCAACTCACTAATGATTTTTTTTTATGGTGATGCCCTCAAATACTTGGTCTTCTAACAGCAGTTACAATAGTTTTCTAACAGCAGCTACATATTCATTCCTGAGATACAATCTCATTCCTGAGATTCCTTTGAAAAGGATCATAAACTAGAAGGTTACCTGACTGACAGGAATAGAAAAAAATAATAATAAAAAGGTGTTTATAGAAGACCAAAGATGGAGCATATGTTAGGAAATATAATAAAAATAATAATAATTACAAAAAATTAAACTTGTAATTTTTTTTTACATATTACATGATGCTCAGTCATGTCCAACTCTTTGTGACTCCATGGATTATACAGCCCATGGAGTTTTCCAGGCCAGAATACTGGAGTGGGTAGCCTTCCCCTTCTCCAGGAGGATCTTCCTAACCCAGGGATTGAACCCAGGACTCCCACATTGCAGGCGGATTCTTTACCAGCTGAGCCACAAAGAAAGCCCAAGAATACTGGAGTGGGTAGCCTATGCTCTCTCCAGTGGATTTCCCTAACCCAGGAATCGAACTGGGGTCTCCTGCATTGTAGACAGATTCTTTACCAACTGAACTATCAGGGAAGCCCAATAATTACCACAAAAATCAAATTTCTAATAAAAATAGATCATTTTTCTACCAAATTTTTATAAACTTAATTTATAGTTAAAGTTAGATATTTCCTCAGTAAAGATATTAGAAACATATTTCCAAGAATAAGGCACTATGTGGGATCTGGTTTGGAGAGCAACAAAAACATGGTCATGTCCACACATTAAAAGAGCTGTTATGATATCATTTATGTGTAAAATCTAAAAACATGGAATTTGTAAAAGACAGAGAGTAAAGTGGTGGTCACCAGGGGATGGGGGAGTGGAGGGGATAAGATTGATCATCTTTAAGAGTACAAATTTATACCAAGTAGTAAATAAATAAGCCCTGGAGAATGCAATGCACAGGATACTGAATATAGATACCATAGCACCATATTTACATAATGTGACAAATATCACTGTATTACAATCATATTACAATAGGTAAATGTATCAAAGTGACACAATGTATATCTTTAACTTACACAGTTTTACATCTCAAATTTATTAGATTTATAAAAAGGGAGCTCTCAAAGTAGAGGAAAAGTAATACGTGAGCAGAAGTTATATTTTTCATCTTTTATGAGATCTATAAAGAGGGAGTGTAAAGATCAAAGAAGTTAGTTCTGACTAAAGAGTACAGGGAACCAACCAGAATTGGAGGAGTCTGCCTTGGAAGGATTAGCCTGAAGGGAATAATAGTCTAACTCGAAAAAAATGCACAAATCATACTTGGCTGAAATACAGAGGTTGATGGGAGATAGATACATAGACAGACAGAAGACAGAAATAATATTATGCTAAGGCAGTCTAGATTTCATTTTAAATATCTAAGATATTTGATTAGGGGAAAATCTTAAGGGAGTCAATGGAATGGTAGTATATTTCTGGGGAATAAATAGCCTCTTAGAATAGATATAAATATATGGATGAAAATTGAATTGCTTGGTGATTGTTCTCCACAGATGGTGCTTATTTAGGTTCACAGTCTAAACAAAACAACTGGAATACTTTCTGTCAACCATCTATTCAATGTTCAAAACTTAATTATCATGGAGCTAATAGGACTCGAGATACCAATATATTAATTTCTGACCTTTTCTGCAACAGTCACTATTGAGAATCAGCATACACAGAGTGAAGTACAAAACAAGATAAACCTGTGTGATTTTTTTTTAAAACAGGAAGAAATGGTATAAAACATGCTTTAATTAACCAACACAGATTCCTATCATTTCCTATTATTTATTTACATTTTATAGTCAATGAGATTATTTCCCTCCTTCCTGGTAATAGCTGGTAAATTTTGTTACAAGAAGTTAATAATTGTGAAAAAGCATATTCAATTCATTTCTTTGTCTGCTTGTTTAGCTTTATTTAAGTTTAATTTACATGCCATGAAATTTACTTAAGTGTTCAATTTAAGCCAGTTCAATTATATAGATCCATCTAAGGCTACAACAAACAGTTCAACTGACTAACACAGAACACTAATCTATGACTTTTTTCAAGAGAACTGTATACAAAGCAATTCATCTGAACAGATGTTATTACTTTTATTCATGTCAATAGGATATGATGATATCATTGCTACTGAGAAGGAGAGTTATCAGACCTGTCTCTTGAGAAACCTATATGCAGGTCAGGAAGCAACAGTTAGAACTGGACATGGAACAACAGACTGGTTCCAAATGGGAAAAGGAGTCCATCAAGGCTGTATATTGTCACCTTGTTTATTTAACTTATATGCATAGTACATCATGAGAAACGCTGGGCTAGAAGAAGCACAAGCTAGAATCAAGATTGCTGGGAAAAACATCAATAACCTCAGATATGCAGATGACACCACCCTTATGGCAGAAAGTGAAGAAGAACTAAAGAGCCTCTTGATAAAAGTGAAAGAGGAGAGTGAAAAAGTTGGCTTAAAGCTCAACATTCAGAAAACTAAGATCATGGCATCTGGTCCCATCATTTCATGGCAAATAGATGGGAAAACAGTGGAAACAGTGGCTGACTGTATTTTTCTGGGCTCCAAAATCACTGCAGATGGTGATTTGCAGCCATGAAATTAAAAGACACTTACTCCTTGGAAGGAAAGTTATGACCAAACTACACAGCATATTAAAAAGCAGAGACATTACTTTGTCAACAAAAGTCCATCTAGTCAAGGCTATGGTTTTTCCAGTGGTCATGTATAGACATGAGAATTGGACTATAAAGAAAGTTGAGCACTGAAGAATTGATGCTTTTGAACTGTGGTGTTGGAGAAGACTCTTGAGAGTCCCTTAGACTGCAAGGAGATCCAACCAGTCCATCCTAAAGGAGATCAGTCCTGGGTGTCCACTGGTAGGACTGATGTTGAAGCTGAAACTCCAATACTTTGGCCACCTGATGCGAACAACTGACTTATTGGAAAAGACCCTGATGCTGGGAAAGATTGAGAGCAGGAGGAGAAGGGGACGACGGAAGATGAGATGGTTGGATGGCATCACCGAATCAATGGATATGGGTTTGGGTGGACTCCAGGAGTTGGTGATGGACAGGGAGGCCTGGTGTGCTGCGGTTCACGGGGTCACAAAATGTCGGACATGACTGAGCAACTGAACTAAACTGAACTGATAGTTCAGTTTTTATTTTTAAACAGGAAGATCTTGCAACTTCAAGATGATAGTAATTTTGTTTTTCAAATATGCATTCCCAATGGAGTATAAAAGAAAACTACCTTTGGTTCCATTCTCTGATCTCATAAATATCAACAATTAGTATAACTTTTGATATTAAGTCAGCATGACAAATTTCCTTTTCCAGTTTAGCACTGGTTCTCAAACTGTAAAATGGCTACTCATATACAGAGAACAATATGCTTTCTGTGGATCATGGATTTTGGATTGACAGGAATAAAAGTCTTCTTGGGGAACATGCTCTACACCTCCCTGGGCAGTGCATTGTGCTGTCAAGCTGATTTATCATCCTGCAAAACACATTTCATGATGATCAACTACCAGAATTGTATGGGCCTATACATAAAAATAACCTAACCAGAGTGACTACCCTGCCAACCTATTACTCAGCAATCTTTTGCGTGTGATTTTCACCTTGTGTACTTGTTGCATGATCACAAAATAACTACTGTACTGCCAACGATTAGCTATGTGCTTAAATCTAGAAGATGCAAAGGCTGAAAGAGGAACCCCTGGCACATGTATAGAGATATCAAAACCTTCCTAGTACCTCCTGGTGGTCTTTTCTTTTTGTCTCACTGACCAGAACTGGGTCACAGAAGCTGAAGGCAGGCTGGGAAATGTAACTTTTTAACTGAGTTATGTCGCTATACTGAGAAAATCAGGATTCTGATAGGATCAGCAAAATAAGAAATTAATATTGAGTGGACAACCACTTGTGTCTACCATAGTGCATTAACTCTTTCCTAAATGCTTTATAAATGGCCTGCATGTTTTGTTAAATACCATAGAGTCTGCTGAAATTCAGGCAATATTTAGAATTCTTCCCTATAGAAGACAAATAGGACAATATTTCTTTCAGTAATTTGATAATATGGCACAGTTTTGAATGAGTATATTATATTTTTCTCTAAGAGTAACATATTATCTAGCATTGGGATTACCAAATAATATTTTGGGGCATTATGTACTCAATCATAGCAAAATGATTTGAAAATATATCTAGAATAATTTGTACATGCTTATTATCATTATTTGACTTAGGGATGTTACAAAGGAAAAAAAATGATAAAACATATTATACTGCAGAATAGTCTATGTTCTGTAGATATTGTGAAGCATAACTTACATATTTTAACTTCTTAGTTATTAATAAATATAGAATATTTCATTGGGAAAAAACCATATTCAAGTAGGTTTCTTATAGAATTATGAAAAATGGGGCTTCCATGTGGCACTAGTGGTAATCTGCCTGTGAATGCAGGAGAAGTAAGTGATACGGTTGGATCCTTGAGTAGGGAAGATCCCCTGGAGGAGGGCATGGCAACCTATTTCAATATTCTATCCTGGAGAATCCCACATACATAGGAGCCTGGCAGCCTACAGTCCATAGGGTCACAAAGAGGCAGACGAGACTGAAGCAACCTAGTCCATGCACACAGAATATTTAAGAGGCTTTACCTCTTTTATCCAAGCATACATAATACCTTCCTACAAACATTTTATTTGTTCATTTGTGAAATGAGATAAATTTGAAGTTAAATATAGAGACTAAATAGGATGAAAATTGTTGATGTAATTATATCATACAGACTGAAGACTGTTATAAATCTTGTTTTCAGTTACATTCTAGGAAAATTATTGAGGCCCTCCACTAAGTGCTTTTTTTTTTTTTTTTATAGCTGATTGATTTCTGATATAAGAAGTTAAGAAAAGGTCATTTTTGAGAATCAAAGCTATTGTTCGTTAAGACCTATGTGTTAGTGATAATTATTTCATAGAACGTGTGACACTTTGCCTCATCTAGAGACACTATTCTGCATTGGGACAGTCATATCTAAAGTTAAAAGACTAGTTACTTTGTCTAACTTATTCCTCTTTAAATTGTTGTTCAGTCGCCCAGTCATGACCGACTCTTCATGACCTCATGGACTGCAGCACACTAGGCTTCCCCATCCCTCACAATCTCCTGGAGTTGCCCAAGTTCCTGTCCATTGCATCAGTGATATCATCTAACCATCTCAACCTCTGTCGTCTCCTTCTCCTTCTGCCTTCGATCTTTCCCAGCATTATTATCTTTTTCAGTGAGTCAGCTCTTCACAGTATGTGGCCAGGGTATTGGAGATTCAGCTTCACCAGCAGTCCTTCTAATGAATATTCAGGGTTGATTTCCTTAAAGATTGACTGGTTTGATCTTCTTGCTGTCCAAAGGAATCTCAAGAGTCTTCTCCAGCACCACAATTGGAAAGCATCAATTCTTCAGCACTCTGCCTTCTTTATGGTCCATCTCTCACAACCGTGCATGACTACTGACAAGACCATGGCCTTGACTATACAGACCTTTGTTGGCAGAGTGATGTCTTTGTTTTTAACACACTGTCTAGGTTTGTCATAGCCTTCCTGCCAAGAAACACTCATTTTCTAATTCCAAGGCTGCAGTCACCATCTGCAGTGATTTCAGGGCCCAAGAAGAGGAAATCTGTCACTGTTCACACCATTTCCCATTCTATTTGCCATGAAGTAATGGGACCAGATGCCATGATCTTACTTAAAAAAAAAAAAAAAAAATTAGTTTTAAGTTGGCTTTTTCACTCTCCTCCTTCACCCTCATCAAGAGGCTCTTTAGTTTCTCTCCACTTTCTGGCATTAGAGTGGTATCATCTGCGTATCTGAGGTTGTTGATATTTTTCCTGGCAATTTTGATTCCAACTTATAACTCATCCAGCCTGGTATTTCACATTATGTGCTCTGTGTATAAGTTAAATAAACAGGGTGACAATAAACATGCATGTCCTTTCTCAATCCTGAACCACTTAGTTGTTCCATACATGGTTCTAACTGTTGCTTCTTGACTGGCATACTGGTTTCTCAGAAGACAGGTAAGATAATCTGGTATTCCCATCTCTGTAAGAGTTTTCCACAGTTTGTTATGACCCACACACAGTCAAAGGCTTTAGCATAGTTAGTTAAACAGAGGTAGATTTTTTTTTGAATTCCCTTGTTTTCTCTGTGATCCACCAAAAGCTGGCAATTTGATCTTTGATTCCTCTGCCTTTTCTAAACCCAGCTTGAACATCTGAAAGTTCTTGGTTCACGTAATGCTGAAACCTAGCATACAGGATTTTGAGCATAACCTACTACCACGGGAGATGAATGCAACTGTCTGATGGTTTGAATATTTTTAATAATGCCCTTCTTGGGAACTGAGTTGAAGATTGACCTTTTCCAGTCCTGTGGCCACTGCTGGGTCTTCCAAATTTGCTGTCATATTGAGTGCAGCACTTTGATAGTATCATCTTTTAAGAATTTGAATGGCGCTGCTGGAATCCCATCACCTCCACAGGCTTTTTTGGCAGCAGTTCTTCCTAAGGCCCACCTGACTTCACACTTCAGAATGTCTAGCTCTGGGTTACTAACCACACAATCCTGATTATTCGGGTCATTAAGATCTTTTTTGTGCTTATTCTTTCCGTCTTTTGTGTGCTCTTTCCATCTCATCTTGAGCCTTTCTGCTACTATTAGGTCTTTACCATTTCTGTCCTTTACTGTGCAGATCTTTGGATGAAACTTTCCTTGGATATTTCCAATTTTCTTGAAAAGATTTCTTTCCACTTCTGAGAAGTCTTTCCCCTTCTGTTGTTTTCCTCTAATTCTTTGCATAGCTAAATGGCTAGCTTTAAATTACCATTCCACATTTTCTAAAAGTATATTTCTTCTATTAATAATATTCATATAAATAATTTTCCTTGAAATTTTGGAAAGAAATTTAAAGACATAAAATTTAATAGTAGAACACTCTTTTAGTGGAACACTTTTACAATTTTGTATAGTTATTTGGAGTAAAAAATATTCCATATGAAATCATTTTTTTTTCTGTTTCAGATAAGACTCAAATTCATTACAGTGAGCTTTGTAGTAATTTTGGAAATTCTCCCCAATATTAAAGGGAGAAAAATGAGAGAACTTTACTGAGTAATGATGCTTTTCCAGTGTCTGGATTAACTGAGAGCACTGCATTACTTTCCTAGCTGGAACAGGTATTATCATTATGGTACATAGATACAAGTAAATGGGAGCATAAAATTTATGTAGACTGATCAATTTACTATGACACTAAGTACATCCTAGGATTTGACCAGGAAGTATCTCCAAGCAATTTGGGAATAAACTTTGATATTTTGGAAAACAAATAAATATGTGTTACTTCTCTATATAAACTAAACTATAAGATAACTTTTTTTTTTTTTCAGAGGAAGGCCAGTTACATCTTTATTTTTTCATGTCTTTTTTTTTTAGCACACTGCACAGCATGTGGGATCTCAGTTACCTGACCAGGGATCGAACCTGCATTCCCTGCACTGGAACCACAGAGTCTTAACTACTGTAAAGCCAGGATGTCCCTCTTACTTTATTAAATTTACAATAATGCCTTTTAAAAATAAATAATGATATTATGTGCGCCTTCAGAACCAATAGCCATCACTAGGTGTAGTAGTGCATTTTACTTGATGTCAACTGCTTTGTTCCCTGTGGAATGGATGTCATTAATTCAGAAAGGTTTGACTGACAAGAGATTTGAAACCCAATGTCCGTCCTTTTTTAACATCATGTCACAGAAATGTTCAAGTACAAAAATAAGCTAGAAGTGTTGAAAAAATCTAGTATGCTCTATGTATATAACTAAAAGGTAGTCTTTCTAGTCTTTCTACTGTATGTACCTAAAAAATTAGAAGTAGCATTTATCAACAGCGATATTTAAAGTAACTATATTTTCTAATTAAATATTCATTATAACAAGAAAAATTCATAAATGTTGTATGAAAATTATTCACAATTTAAAGTATAGCTGATCTATATACTATAATGCATAAATGTCTCAATAGTCTTTATTTTAGTTGTGTGGCGAAAAACCACTGTAAGTACCATTTATGCAGACTCCATCATTGACAATCACTGATTTATGGTTCATGTTAATAGTCAAAAGAGCTGGTAGTCATCATTGCTAGCACTGTAAGCAACTGTGGTAAAACTTAAATTGGATTTTGTAAACTACATATCCCTGTTTTCCTGATATCATATTTTAATCCAGGTTTTCATGTTTCCTAAATTGACCATAAGGAAGATTCAACACATTTCTCTGTAAACAGGCACAGACATAATTTAATATATATGAATCAGCTTTTAAAAAATCGAGAAATAATTCATAAGTTATTGACAATGAAACAGCTAGTGGAAAAAATCAAGTGGCTACTAATACTACAATTATTTAGAGATGTGCATTCTCAGTTAAAAACCTCATACCTGCCCTTTGTGAATCCTTCATTCTAAGACCCTAGAAAGAGACATGATAGATTCTTGGTTTTGTCTTTGACCTAAGTCAAGGGAACTAATCTTTTGTAGTAACTCAATTATTAAGCTTCCACTACAACCATCTGACATAAATTTGATACTTTGTAAAGATGTGAAGAATCTTTGAACATATTGATTTATTTTTAATGTAGTTGGCACTATATTAATTTGAATAGGAATGATATTTGAGTTGTGTCATTAAACAAGTCACAGTCACAGACCAGGAGTTGACTGTGGCACAGACCATGAACTCCTTATTGCCAAATTCAGACTTAAATTGAAAAAAGTCGGCAAAACCACTGGACCATTCAGGTATGACCTAAATCAAATCTCTTACAATTATACAGTGGAAGCAAAAAATAGATTCAAGGGATTAGATATGATAGAGCGCATGAAAAACTGTGGAAGGAGGTTCCTGACACTGTAAAAAAGGCAGAGATCAAGATCATCTCCAAGGAAAAGAAATGCAAAAAGGCAAAACGGTTGTCTGAAGAGGTCTTGCAAATAGATGTGAATAGAAGAGAAATGAAAGGCAAATGAGAAAAGGAAAGATATACCCATATGAATGCAGAGTTCTAAAGAATAGCAAGGAGTGATAAAGACTTCCTCAGTGATCAATGCAAAGAAACAGAGGAAAACAATAGAATTGGAAAGTCTAGATAGCTATAAAGAAAATGAGAGATACCAAGGGAACATTTCATGCAAAGATGGGCACAATAAACGACAGAAATGGTATGGACCTAACAGAAGCAGAAGATATTAAGAGGTGGCAAGAATACACAGAAGAACTATACAAAAAAAAAAAAAATCTTCACAACCCAGATAATCATGCTGGTGTGATCACTCACCTAGAGCCAGACATCCTGGATGCAAAGTCAAGTGGGCCTCAGGAGGCATCACTACGAACAAAGCTAGTGAAGGTGATGGAATTCAAGTTGAGCTTTTTCAAATCCTAAAAGATGAGGCTGTGAAAGTGCTGCACTCAATATGCCAACAAATTTGGAAAACTCAGCAGTGGCCACAGGACTGAAAAAGGGCAGTTTTCATTCCAATCCCAAAGAAAGACAATGCCAAAGAATGTTCAAATGACCACACGACGGCATTCATCTCACACACTAGTAAAGTAATGCTCAAAATTCTCCAAGCCAGGCTTCAACAGTATGTGAACTGTGAACTTCCAGATATTCAAGCTGGAATTAGAAAAGGCACAGGAACCAGAGGTCAAATTGCCAACATCCATTGGATCATCGTAAAAGCAAGAAAGTTCCAGAAAACCATCTATTTCTGCTTTATTGACTATTGTGGATCGCAAAAAACTGTGAAAATTCTTAAAGAGATGGGAATACCAGACCACCTGACCTGCCTCCTGAGAAATCTGTATACAGGTCAGGAAGCAACAGTTAGAACTGAACATGGAACAACAGTCTGGTTCCAAATAGGAAAAGGAGTACGTCAAGGCTGTGTATTGTCACCCTGCTTATTTAACTTATATGCAGAGTACATCATGAGAAACACTAGGCTAGATGAAGCACAAGCTGGAATCAAGAATGCTGGGAGAAATATTAATAACTTCAGATATGCAGATAACACAACCCTTAGGGCAGAACGTGAAGAAGTGCTAAAGAGCCTCTTGATGAAAATGAAAGAGGAGAGTGAAAAAGTTGGCTTAAAGCTCAACATCCAGAAAACTAAGATCACGGCATCTGGTCCCATCACTTCATGGCAAGTAGACTGGGAAATGGTGGAAACAGTGACAGACTTTATTTTTTGGGGGGGCTCCAAAATTACTGCAGATGGTAACTGCAGCCTGGAAGAAAAGTTATAACCAATCTACACTGCATATTAAAAGGCAGAGACATTACTTTGCCAACAAAGCTCCATCTAGTCAAAGCTATGGTTTTTCCAGTAGTCACGTGTGGATGTGAGAGTTGGACTATAAAGAATGTTGAGCACTGAAGAATTGATGCCTTTGAACTGTGGTGTTGGAGAAGACTCTTGAGAGTCCCTTGGACTGCAAGGAGATGCAAACAGTCCATCCTAAAAGAAATCAGTTCTGAATATTCATTGGAAGGACTGATGCTGAAGCTGAAACTCCAATACTCTGGGAACCTGATGTGAACAACTGACTCATTTGAAAAGAAGCTGTTTCTGGGAACAATTGAAGGCAGAAGGAGAAGGAGACAACAGAGAATGAGATGGTTGGATGGCATCACTGACTCAATGGATGTGAATTTCAGCAAACTTCGGGAGTTGGTGATGGACAGGGAGGCCTGGCGTGCCACAGTCCATGGGGCTGCAAAGAGTTGGATACAGCTGAGCGACTGAACTGAACTGAACCTAATAAACAAGCATTAGCCAAAATTTCTCTTTACTTTAGTTCTCTGAGCACTTAATATGGCTTTCTTACTCAGCTGCCTTCTTCATAATACTCAGTTTAGGGTTAGGACTTTTCATAAGCATTAAAACAGTTCTTCATATAATAACTCTAAAAGTTTTCTTTGCTGAATTAAATGAAAATGTTTAAGTAGAATGCTTCCCTTGTAGTTCAGTCAGTAAAGAATCTGCCTGCAATGCAGGAGACCTGGGTTAGGTTCCTGGGTTGGGAAAATCCCCTGGAGAAGGAAATGGCAACCCACTCCAGTATTCTTGCCTGGAGAATCCCATAGACAAAGGAGCCTGGCAAGCCATATTCCACGGGGTTGCAAGAGTCTGACATGACTTAACGACTATACCACCACCACCATCCTCATAAATGGGGCTTCTCTGGTAGCTCGTCAATAAAGAATCCTCCTGGAATGCAGGAGACATGGGTTCAATATCTGGATTGGGAAGATCCCTTGGAGAAGGAAATGGCTACCCACTCCAGTATTGTTGCCTGGGAAATCTCATGGACAGAGGAGCCTAGCAGGGAGCCTAACAGGAGCCTAACAGTCCATGGGGTGGCAAAGAGTCAGACTTGACTTAGCAATGAAAAAACAACAACATCTTCATAAAGCCTACATTAACACAATTTCTACATATATGTGGCTAGAAATATTATATGCTTTTTACAATTCATTGTCATCTTTGTTAATTTTTCAGTTTTCTGATCTTTCAAAAAGTAGTTAATATTAAATCAATCATTAAGAAGTATTCTCCTGTTGTTGTTCCATATTAAGCAAGCAATATGAAATAACAAAAACAAAACTTATTTGAAGCAATAAATTATTCACAAGATTTATGTTTCATCATGTTGATTAACGAGATTCAGTAGAAAACAATGCATACCTTATTAAACAAATTATCTATAGTATAATAATTCAAGAGCCACGAATCTTAACCATAAGCACTCACAGCTCTATTTGAATACAAAAGTTCTGCTGCATTATAATTAGTCTTCGTTGAAAGGACTAACTAGAAATGTCATAGTATAAGATGAAGTGAAAGTTGCTCAGTCGTGTCCAACTCTTTGTAACCCCATGGACTACATAGCCCAAGGAATTCTCCAGGCCAGAATACCGGTATAGGTAAGCCTTTCCCTTCTCCAGGAAATCTTCCCAACCCAGGGATCGAACTCAGGTCTCCTGCATTGCAGGCAGATTTCTTACCAGCTGAGTCACCAGGGAAGCCAATATACCTTTTAACACAATGGAAATAAGGCAATCCAAAGTTCTGATCTTAACCATAAGCACTCACAACTCTATTTGAATACAAAAGTTCAGCTGCATTATAATTATTCTTCTTTGAATGGACTAACTGAAAATGTTATAATCATGCTAAATGAGAGGATAGAATTAAAGTATTACTATTAAACTGTACATTTTAAAGTAACTACTCATCCAATTTTCTTATATAATATCTCATTTATAACAACTGATTCTTTACTTTTAAGGATGTTTGTATGTGTTTTATTCCAGTTATTTAAGGAACAATTTCCACCAAATTCATTAGTTCTAAGGATGTTTAATTGCATTATAATAGATCTCTTAAGCTTAAATTACCAAAAACATCTTAGCTTTGAAGAGAACACTGAGCATTTTGTTTTATAATCCCTCTTAGCACTTTGTGAAGACAACCAGTCCAAGAGATTTGCATATTTAAACAATCTTGATAGCAGAAGACATATGCATAGACTTCCCTGATGTTTCAGCCAATACAATATTGAAATTAAAACATATCAATATGGAGGCATACATTTCATTCAATAAATATTTTTTTTTAAATAAAAGAGCAAAAATTATAAGAGCAAGGATCATTTCAATAGAGCAGAACCTTAATAGCAGCCTATTTATATCTCAGATAATCATTTTTGTTTCCTGAAGGACTTAATTAATCCATAATAAATATGTACAACCAAATGCAACTTTTATTTGAATTCTGTGTTTGATATATTTGCTTCACTAAAAAACAAGCAACAGAAGAGTTCAACACTGGTCAGCTTTTATCCACATTGGCCTGCTTTCTTTGTCCAAAGTAAACATGCACACACCACACACACACACACCCCCATATACATATCTGCATATACTCACACCAACACAGGCAGACATTCAGACAGATATTCAGATGTATACAAGCACACAGAATTATTATTTGGTTTTAAAGAAGTTCAAGTGTGTGGTAAGTTTTGAAATCCATATAAGATGTCTATAGTCTAGAAATACTCTATTAAGTAAATATAACATGTATATATAAATAAACATTTGGCTCTCTAAAAGGACAGTTAATGGAATAAACTGTATGTGTGCACATGTATGCATGCATACATGTGTGTTTGTGTGTGTGTAAGCCTCAGACAAGGTAACTGGAACATAGTCTCCTTGATTCCTTCCTCCAGGATGATGCATATTTAAAGTGAGAAATACACATCTTTTATATATAAAACAATCATGGTTACTGGGAAATTACCACAAAATGAGAAACACTATTGTCAAATAATGAGTTGGCTTAAAAATGTTTATCACTACATGTCAATCATATTACAATACAGGCATGCATTAAGTCAGCATGCTGTACCCTTTTAATTACACAGCGTTTACACTTCAAATATATCTCAGTAAAAAATATTTTCTATTCTGAAAATAGAATTCTGAAGTATCCTATCAGAACAAAATAAATATATGTATATAATTTTGTCCCAGAATTTTGATTACTAGGCTGATAAACATATTTACTTCTAAATATTTAGTAGTACCTTGGTACTATTAACATAAGAGCTTGCATGCTCACTCTAGGTCACATTATATTATTTATTTTTATTATATCCCAATTTTTATTTATCTCATTTATTTTATAATTATAATGCATATAATATGTGGGTATATACACAGATATATATGTGCAATTCTTCATTTACATATCTGTATCTTTACACCTTCTTCACTGTTTTCTTCTTAAGTTATGGGAATTTAAAGGGTTAAGACAGGGTGTCTGAGGTCTCCCCCTGCCCAGTGTACTTTGTGTTGGAGCACACCAGGGAAAGAAAGAAGGCGCCTTCCTGCAAACGTGACAATGACAATCCTCCTAGCAATCTAATGCCATTAACCATTGTAGTAAGCTTGTCCATAGCATCTCTTCAGTTAATGTACCTCACTGTCTGAGACAATGGTTAATAAACTGTAATGTGCACTTATTGAGCAGTGTTCCCTGAAAAATGTGTTGTATGCTATGTAACTGTATGATGATAAGGAGATATTTATGATCAAATATTACCCCTGCATTAGTTATCTGGTGATGACCTTTACTTAAAGATCCCACATGTTAACTAGATTCAGAATGGATCTCACATTACCAGAAAGGATCCAGGAAGTTGTTGGAGCATCTTAGACCTCTCTCTGGTCCATCCTGATTATGTATATTCTTGAAGCTGATTATTAAACTTGAACCATTTCATACTGAACATTTGGCTACTTTTAAAAATGGGTTTATATTTATCTTTAGCCAAATTTCTATTCACAAACTCTTTACTGATAAGACCATGAGTTTTTGTGGTTTATAGATTATGCTGCTAGAACATAGCCCTACACTGAATTATTGAGTATCCTTCATTACTATTTTGGCATCACATAATATAGTATGATATGACTATTTTGGCTACAAAAAAAAAAAAAAAAAAAAAGAAGAAATAGAGCAGAATTCATATAATTTTTTAACAAATGCTTATATGTCTTTGGCTTTATTCTCAGTTAATTTCATTTACATAACACACTACTTTAAGACTGAAGTGTTATGTAATCTCTGTTTTAAACAGCATTTATCTAAATGTCACAGAAAGATTCAAAAATGAAAAGTTTTTACTGGTATGGATATAAATGACGGATAATCAGGTATTAAGGAGGACAGTTAATTTATCTTCAATTATTTAATCACACTGTCCTGGAGAAACTGAGGGCATTTTTAAAGTTCTAAAATAACAATGTCTAATGTAGAAGAGCACACAGACATGAAGATACTGCTTTCTTTTTTTGTAGCATGCATCTGTACATCAATTATTCATAAAAGTACTAACCTGTTTTAGGGTCTACGGAGAAGTAGGGCTGTCCCTGGAGAATACTGTAAACCACTCGAGCACTGTTTCCATAGGTAGGGTCATCTGCATCAGTGGCTGTCACCTGTAGAACAGAGGTACCTGTGCATTCAGGAAAACAAATGATTAAGCACATGATTAATTTGTACCCAGAAATAAAAGGTTTATGCTGAAACATCTGTGGAAAGTAATAATTTCCTATATTTCTTAAATCGTCCTTCAAACATGGTACTCGGTTTCTTTCTGTGCAACCAATTATCCTAAATGAGAGCCCAAGATGGAGCATTGGGTTTCAGTTATTTTAATGTGATTCTTCATGTGATGATACCATTATGAAGGGTCTGTTTTAACCTTCATGTAATCCGAGTGGGTTGGGTCAATTCTCAAGAATCAAATTGGTGTTAACTGGCAGGGGAGGGGAATAAAATCAAAAGTATTTTGAGGGTGTATAGTTGAGTCTTGAACAATGTGGGGTTACTGACAATTTTTAAATTTTAATAATTCAGTCAATGATTTAGGTCCATGGGGAACACATGTATACCTGTGGCGGATTCATTTTGATATTTGGCAAAACTAATACAATTATGTAAAGTTTAAAAATAAAATTAAAAAAAAAAATAAAACCTGGAAAAAAAAAAAAGAATCTAACATCTGCTTAACTACAAAGTTTTACTTTCGTGTTGAAGTTCAGACACGACTTTAAGCAAAACTAGTTCTGTAGCTTCAAAAGATCCTAGAAATAGATCCTCTGAAAATATAGATCTAGTTAATACAGAATGCCAAGTTCATCTCACAATCCTTATTAGCAGATCATATATGTACAGTTGGCCCTCCATATATATGACTACTCATATATATGACTAACCCTAACAGAAGAAGAAGGGGGTGAGAGGATGAGATGGTTGGATGGCATCACTGACTCAATGGACATGAGTTTGAGTAAATTCCAGGAGACAGTGAAGGACAGGGAGGCCTGGAGTGCTTCAGTCCATGGAGTTTCAAAGAGTGGGACATGACTGAGAGACTGAACAACAATATTTGGTTCCACATCCATGAATGTAACCAAATGCTGATCATGTTCTATCTTCTGATCTGCAGTGGTTGAATTTCCAGATATAGGACCATGGATATGAATATTGAGGGCCAACTAAAGGACCTGAGCATCTACGGGTATCCGTGGTGGTGCTTCAGATACTGAGGGATAACTGTATATATAGACTTTTAGTAAAATGCCATGATTTTGGCCTCTAAATAGAATTTTTACATTGAGATGCTAAGTAAAAATATAACTAGTAATTATGCACACTCAGAAGAAAAGGACTGTTATATACCTAAAAGAAACTCTTAATTGTGGATAATAAAACATAATAATAGTGACACCAAATTCTGGTGAGAACTTAGGCCACTCACACACAGCTGGTGGAAATGTAAATTTAGCAAATTCTTAAATAAACATACATGTACCATGTAGCAGCAGCAAATTGTACTCTTGGGCATTTATGCTAAAGTCATGAAAATGTATGTTCACATAAAACCCTGTTTTACAAATATTCATGTATGTTCACATAAAAATCTGTTTTACAAATATTCAGAGATATTATTTCTAGTAGCACCAGACTAGAAACAGCTCAAATACCCTTCAATGGGAAAATGATTAAACAAACTATGGTACAATATTATTGAGGAATACTACTCAGCAATAAAAATGAAAAGAATCTTAACATAAACATCACCTTGGATAAATCTTCAGGAAATCATGCCTAGAGGGTGGAAAAAGACAACCCCCAAAGACTATATACTGTATGAGTCCATGTATTTAACATTCTTTAAGTGATGCAACCTTCGAAATGGATGACAGATTAGTAGTTGCTAGAATCTGGGGGAGAAAGGTATGGATTTGGTTATAAAAGGGCAACATGAGGGATCCAGATAAAGCTGTTACTGTTCAGTATTTTGATTATGGATACACAAGAACTAAATACATGCATACACCACAGGTAAAACTAGGGAAATGTAAGTAAGATTGGTAAATCATTTCAATAACCTGATTATGATATTGCTTTATAGTTTTGCAGGATGCTAGCATTGGGTAAAGTGGGTAAGGATAAGAAATCTATATTATTTCTCATGACAGCATGTGAATCTATGCTGATACCAAATTCTAAAGGTTAAAAAATACATCTTCTTGTTTTACTGCTATTCCATTCTTAGAGCCCTATTTGGATTTGGATGTGTACTATATATACACACACACACACACATATATATATATATATTTATTTTTTACTATAGCACTACAGTATCTGGCTTGATAAACTTTCCAGAGCTAGTCACATGTAGATGATCTCTTCCATCATTAAGTATAATAATTACTACTGTGCAATATTAAAGACTTTTGCTATGAGTTTCAATACCTGCTCAATACCTATATTCATCTCTCCAAATTGGTCAGAGAAAACCAGTAGGTAGGCATTTGTCCAAAACATTGGTATAGGAGGGAGGTATTTTCATTTAGTAACTCCTTAAATTGCAAAAATTAAAATCTATAGTAGGTACCTGGGTCAGACTAAAAAGGTAAAAAGCCTATCCTGTGTCCAAAATATTGCAAAATTATACCAGCCAAATCTTTGATCTTATAGGAAAAATGGTGATCATACTGGGCATATAGGAATTATTTAATACTAGGAGTCAGAAAAAAAAAAGATGTATAGATAGAAAGCTGTAAAATAATGGCTATCTTTTAAGAAACCACACTTACAAAATTCTCAGGTTTTAAAACTTGCTGTGGCCTTACAATACTGATTTAGGTCTAAATAATGTTAATGTCTTAAAAGCATCCCCAAAGGAACCATTCCATTGGAAAAACTGGTTAAGGCAAATTTTTCAAGATTATACCTCATTTACTGTGATAGGCTGGACCACCACAGGAAAGAAAAAGAGTGTTCTGCTCAGCTTGAGCTGTCTTTAAAAGCTCAGGCTTGTTAGGTGAAAGCTGAGACACATGAATGGAGTGACAGGTGAGAGAACAATGAGAAAAGGAGAAATAAAAGAAGTCAAAGTAGCCTAGTGGTGTTGACTAAGTGATGGTTGAAAGTACCAAAAAAAGAAGTGGGCAGAGCAGAAAAGAGATCCAGGGGAAAGAAAGAAAATATACTAACTCTCTACCCTAGTTCTAAAAATACTGCAATTATCAACTACAGACACCTTGGAACAGTTGGTCTCATGGGTTTCGGGCAATCCTAGTTGTGCATGAAGCAAAGGACAGTAACTGTCCTCTATCATTGTTCTTTGGGGGCATCTGAAGGTAGCAGCCTGCTGCTTTGAGTAAACAGATGGCTGGTTGAGGGAACATAGGCATATCTACAGCACAGCTCACCCAAAAGTCAGCCTGCCCTGAACACATCAAGAGTAGAGTTAAATAGCAGGGGTGAAAAATAAATCCTGAGTTTACTCAGTTGTTCAAAGATTCCCTACCAAGAGCTTTTAGACCAAAAGGAAAACATATACTTATTTTATTTTCTCATTTATTTGGAAGTTTGATGGGAACATTTTAAGAACTATTGTTACTTTTGGAAGGTTTTTTTTTTTTAATATATAAAGAATAAAAACATAGACTGCTTTAGTGTGTGTGTTATGAGTTGAATGATTTTCCCTCTAAGTTCACATGTTACATTTTTAAACTCTAGTTGCTTAAATGGTGACAGTGGTGATGCTCCATCGTGACTGACTCTTTGAGACACTAAAGACTATAGACTATAGCCAGCCAGGCTCCTCTGTCCATGGAATTTTCCAGGCAAGAATACTGGATGGGGTACCATTTACTACTCCAGGGGAATCTTCCAACCCAGGAATCAAATCCATGTCTGTTGCCTCTCCTGAGTTGGCAGGTAGATTCTTTACCACTAGCACCACCTGGGAACCATATAAAACTGAACCTCATAAATATTTCCCCTATTTCCTTCATAAAATTTCAGAAAATGAACTGAGACAATTTTTCATCTTAGTCATCAGCTCTCTTTTTTCACAATAGATTGCTCACCTGGGTAAGGAGTTTGCTTATCACGCAGCAGTTTATTTATCATGGTTCACTTTACCCAATCTCTCTCCAACTGTCTCTGGCCTACATGAATGCTCAGTCATGTCTGACTCTTTCGACCCCATGGACTTTGTAACTCACCAGGCTCCTCTGTCCATAGGATTCTCCAGGCAAGAATAGTGGAATAGATTGCCATTTCCTACTCTGGGACATCTTCCTGATCCAGGGATCCAACCTGCATCTCTCTTACCTCCTGTATCGACAGGCAGATTCTTTACCATTGTGCCATTTAATAGGTGAAATAGGGTCAATATAGATGTAATTAAGATAAAGTCATACTGCAATAGTTTGGGCTACTAATCTAATATGACTGCTGTCCTTATAAAAATAAGACACTTGGAAAAGATGGATACACACACACACACACACACACACGAGAAGTACATTATGTGAAGATGAAGGCAGAGATCAAGATGATATTTCCACAAGACAAAGTAAGTCAGATTGCCAGCAAAGCACTAGAAGCTGGAGGTGGGGCTTGAAAAGACCCTCCCCCAGTTCTTTAAGAGGGAATATGGCCCTGCTAATAATACCTAGACTGTAGACATCTAACTTCAGGAACAGTGATAACAGTAAAGGCTTATTTTTTAAGTTTGTGGTCCTTTGGTTTAGAAGTCCTAGCAAACTGATACCTTGTGTTATAGCTGCAGCGGGAGGAAATGACATTTATTCTCAGAATTTGCAGTTGTTCTTTGACTCTGGATAAGAGTCTGAAGTTAAAAGCCAAGAAAAAATGATAATATCCTCTTTGATGCCAGATACATCATAAATGAGATCAAATCAAAAGTTAATTTCACAAATAGAATTAGGTAGAAGTGAATGTTATTTGATTTTTTGAAATATTAGGCATTACTAGTGATCCAACCATTGGCCTTTCTAAGTAAATTAATTAGCTATATTGGTTATTTTAATGAAGACTTTTTATTCCTGGTTGAAAAGTTTAAATGGAAAAAAAAATCCATATGTTATATCTATGTCTTAGAAAAGTATTCCACGTTGGACCATTCAATTCCTTTGTTCCTGCTATCAGCCCTAACTGTATACATAATAGAAAAGGATTATTATTCTCTACAGTGCTAGATCTCCACAGAAAAATACAGGAAGTGATGCCTATAAGCCCATTATTCTACTAGAATATTAAAATAAGTATCTAATTTTCTCTGGAAATTATTATATGGGCTTGGTCAATAGATATTAAACTCACAGTCCCTTCCCTAAACAACTGGCTTCCAATCAAAGAAAACTTTAAACAGTGCTACATAAGTGTCTTCCATTTTTACAACTGTTTTCATTAAAAACAATAACCACAGAAACATTGCATTTTAAAGTTTCATCAGCTATTTAGTGTACTATTTATTTTATTTTCACATTAAATATTTCCTACCGTGCACATTTAGGTAATCCCATGCTAGGGATTATAGCTTCCTAGTTGATTTTTGAAACAAAGCTGAAAAGATTCAAGTACATAAAAAAGCTTTCAAGATCTCTTTTCTACAATAAAATTCAAGTCTTGTTTTCTTTGGGGACTGCCCTGTGTCATTCTTTTCATGTGGTTTCCTCTTGTACTGCTGTTTTACAAATAGCACACACTTTGTAACATTACATATCAATGAGAAACAGAGTGGACTTTCCCAAAAACCTCTAAAGACCAATTTGAAATATTTAATAAGGCATTTTAATACCAAGCAAATATTCTCTGAGATTGCAAATCGTTATGCATGACTTGTCAGAGCTCACAGCTCTGTTAAAATCTCAAGTGAATTAACATTGAGCAAGAACTTTGAGTAAAAATAAGCTGGAGATTTATGAAGGCTGAGAGTAGCTCTCTGAAGGAATCTCTTAGGGCTTAATTCTCAGAAGATTTTTTTTCCAGGGACTATGAAAAAGTAATAATCATCAAGATACAACTTAAATTTCATTCTACACAGGAGGACTGTAATTTCACCAACAGAGAAATAACATAGTATTCCAGCCATATTGTAATTTTATAAAACTTCGAGTAGTCACTCAAGAGTCATTGGATTAAAAAAAATCCTCTGTGAGCACACTTATGAAACATCTGGGTAACAAAGCAAAATTCACTATTATAATTATATGTTTTCAGTCATGGCTATTGCTAGTTTTTATATAGTCTCTTATTTTTAAGATTTTTATAATGACATGGCTGAATTTTTTTAAGTTTTTGTTGAATGTGCTACAATATTTCTGTTTTATGATTTGGCTATTTGGCCAGGGGGCAGGTAGGACCTTAACTCCCTGGCCAAGGACTGAAACTGCACCCTCTGCATTGGAAGGTGAAGTGTTAACCACTGGACTGCCAGGGAAGTCCCCTGTACTTCAAGTAGAGATTCAGGTAGATTTGGTTAGATCTTTTGTATGGAACTACCTAATGGGAGATTCAGGAATACGTGAACTGTGAACTTCCAGATGTCCAAGCTGGTTTCAGAAAAGGCAGAGGAATCAGAGATCAAATTGCCAACATCCACTGGATCATGGAAAAAGCAAGAGAGTTCCAGAAAAACATCTATTTCTGCTTTATTGATATGCCAAAGCCTTTGAATGTGTAGATCACAATAAACTGTGGAAAATTCTTCAAGAGATGGGAATACCAGACCAGCTGACCTGCCTCTTGAGAAATCTGTATGCAGGTAAGGAAGCAACAGTTAGAGATGGACATGGAACAGACTGGTTCCAAATACGAAAAGGAGTAGTTCAAGGCTGTGTATTGTCACCTTGCTTATTTAACTTCTATGCAGAGTACATCATGAGAAACGCTGGGCTGGAAGAAGCACAAGCTGGAATCAAGATTGCCGGGAGAAAGATCAATAAACTCAGATATGCAGATGACACCACCCTTATGGCAGAAAGTGAAGAGGAACTCAAAAGCCTCTTGATGAAAGTGAAAGTGGAGAGTGAAAAAGTTGGCTTAAAGCTCAACATTCAGAAAATGAAGATCATGGCATCCGGTCCCATCACTTCATGGGAAATAGATGGGGAAACAGTGGAAACAGTATCAGACTTTATTGTTTTGGACTCCAAAATCACTGCAGATGGTGATTGAAGCCATGAAATTAAAAGACACTTACTCCTTGGAAGGAAAGTTATGACCAACCTAGATAGCATATTCAAAAGCAGAGACATTACTTTGCCAACAAAGGTCCATCTAGTCAAGGCTATGGTCTTTCCAGTGGTCATGTATAGATGTGAGAGTTGGACTGTGAAGAAAGCTGAGAGCCGAAGAATTGATGCTTTTGAACTGTGCTGTTGGAGAAGAGTCTTGAGAGTCCCTTGGATTGCAAGGAGGTCCAATCAGTCTGTTCCAAAAGAGATCAGTCCTGGGTGTTCTTTGGAAGGACTGACGCTAATGCTGAAACTCCAATAATTTTGCCACCTCATGCGAAGAGTTGACTCATTGGAAAAGACTCTGATGCTGGGAGGGATTGGGGGCAGGAGGAGAAGGGGACAGCAGAGGATGAGATGGCTGGATGGCATCACCGACTCGATGGACATGAGTTTGAGTAAACTCCAGGAGTTGGCAATGGACCGGGAGGCCTGGAGTGCTGCGATTCATGGGGTCGCAAAGAGTCGGACATGACTGAGTGACTGAACTGAAAACTAAACTGAATGGGAGATTTGATATTACTCAAGTAAACTTTTAATCATATACCATAAATGAAAAAAATAAGGAAATAATATGTACATAGTGCCAAGGATATGGGATCTCTCTGCTATATGTCATTTAATATAATAATACGATGCATCTATTGAGAAAATTACATTCAATGCCATTTTACAGATGGGATCGTTGAGGTTCATAAAGATAATATAGTTGACAATTTGAGAAGGCAGAATTCAAGCTGGTCTTACTGTTTTCCTATGTGATATTCTTTTCCATACTCCATTGCCCCATCCAGTAATAGGTGGATATAGTTACAAAAACTAGTTGATAATATCTAGTTGATAATACAATATCTAGTTGATAATAGTTATAACATCTGCTACCTTTTTCTTGTCTGTTTGCTTTGTGAAATGTAATGGCTGTCCAGATCCATCTACTAAGAGGCGGCATTATACCTTACCCTCACTCCCACCCAAACTATAGCCAAAGTCCAAGTCAGTAAATATATATTGTCAGGTGAAGGTCTGTGTAAAATACTTAGGAAGAAGCAACCTCCAGGTACCAACGATAGTGTCATCTTCTGTAGCCTTACAGAATGCTCACAATTTTCTTGATTTCTGTACAGAGTAAATGGTTGCAGTAAAAAGTGACTAGACTCCCGTAACCCCACCAGCTTTATGTATCTTCTGAACGCATCTGCATGCTGTGCTCACATTACTTTCCAACCCTGTTCTGCTCTGCAGAAACCTAACATCCATCAGTAATTAGTGTTTCCCACGTTTGTGCATTAAAGCACAGCTGCTGGGGCCAGGGAACATCACCCTCCCAGCCTTACTGATGCCTGACTCCTTCAGTGGTTGTCTCACAGTCCACTGTTTGGTTTTTGCTTCTCTTACCATTTTCTTAACTTGTTCCACCAATCCAGTCCCTTTTATTGAGCTAAATGACAGAGGATCTGATTTTTCCTGATTAAACTCTAATGCAGACAGAAGGTATTAACAGGTTTCTCCCCAACTACCCTTTATTTCTTTTCTAAATAATGATGATACCAAATATTATGATTAGGTTCTATATTTGATTCTTCTATAGTTACTACTTTCAAATAGGAATCTAGGTAGGTAGGAGTGTGTGTGTGTGTGTGTGTGTGTGTGTGTTTACATTCAATAACTAGAAATTACTTAACATATTGGAATCTGACAAATACATCATTTGGAGAGCTGCCTGTGTGTGTTTTCTCAGTCCTGTCCAACTCTTTCTGACCCCATGGACTGTATCCTTCCAGGTTCCTCTATCCATAGAATTTTCCAGGTAAGAATACTGAAGCAGGTTGCCATTTCCTTCTCCAGAGAATCTTCCCGACCCAGGGATCGAATCTGAGTCTCTTGTGTCTCCTGCACTGGCAGGTGGATTCCTTACCATTGTGCCACCTGGGAAGCCTAGAAAGCTGCCTTCTGTATGCAAAATAGACTTTAGGATAGAATGCTTTTTAACCTGGAGGAAAATAGATATGTATATATAGTTTGTCTATTTATCTATTTAAATAGCACAGAACACTTTAATACTTAATTCCCTAGTTTAGCATATATGATAATTAAGTCCATTTCATTTGCTGATTTTACATCAACTTCTCATCAAAAAATAAATTTGTATCTATAAGTTGCTTTAATTTCCACTCAAGAAAAGAATTCCATTTAAAAAATAAAAGTTGTTAACAAATTCAGCGTTATTCTGAACAATACCTTGTATTTCAGCTAAACTTCCATTCAACAAAAACAAGAAAAAAATAAAATCAAAATCAATAAACAACAAAACTCTACTATAGACTAGAATACCAGAGACAGAATTATTTTGTCCTTCTTTGCTCACCAAAAATTGGTAATAATGTTTCAGAAGAATTTAATAAAAGACAATATATATGCTATTACTATATATTATGTAAGGTACATATTTAAAGTTGACATTGATTTCAATTATTGAGGAAATGACTCCATCCAGTTAGCTGAAAAATTAATTTTAAACATTATAATAGCCCAGTGTATATATTTTACAGTAACAAAAAATAAAAAATAACAATACAGATATAAAATTAAAATCCTCCTTAATGAGTTCTAAGTTGCTTCAGTTATGCCTGACTCTTTGCAACCCTATGGACTCTAGCCCCCAGGCTCCTCTATCTATAGGAATTCTCCAGGCTAGAGTGGGTTGCCATGCCCTCCTCCATGGGATCTTCCCAACCCAGGGACTGAAACTGCATCTCTTTTGTCTCTTGCATAAGAAACATGTATATATAGGAAGACTGAAAATTAGACCTGGTGGCAGAGACTTATGAAATGCTGCTTGGAATCAACAACTTTTCTTTGACTCTGTCAGTTTCTATCTCACTAGCTGCTTTATTCACACAGACTATGAGCCAGAGTGTAAATTTATTTACAAAGCAGCAAAGCAGTTCCCAAACAGGTGCTGTTACACCTCTTTACTCAAAGGACAATACAGAAAATTCCTGCTCAATCAATCTCTTATTAATTGCATTTATCTTACAGAATGTCTTCAAGAAGTCAAATATGATCTTAGTAAGAAAAATACAACTCCTTTAACCACTCCCCTTAAGAAAAGCAATGTTAGAAATGTCTTACATGTCTTTTCATAACTGTCTCCACTCATTCAAAGGTCTATCTTGTATTTGTGTACATATTAAACAGAACTCTATACAACTTTTTCTGTAATAACAGAACATGTCATGGACATTTCCATGCCAGCTAGGTAAATACAATTTTCATAGTCATATTATATTCCATATAGTTTACTGATGTGCATTTAGATTCTTCTAGTTGAGTTTCTTTTTGTTTCTGATAACAACTGACCACAAACAATTGGGTAAAACAAAAAGTATATATTCTTATATTTGTGTTTGCCTTTCCCTTGCCATGTATGCATTTCATGCTGTGATAAACTTCTATAGAAGGAGCATAAATTTTGCAGTGTTCCATGGTGCTATGTGAAACAGCAGTGAAAGATTTAATGAGACCATTTAGTCAGACATACACTAATCAACACATCAGTGAGAATGGGGAAACATTCCATTGTGATGGCCTCAGGTAAATGGAATCATAGCTTATATGGTTCCTTTGCCAACTATTGTTCAGTGCACTACCAAAAATTCAATACTAATTTTCTTCCATGAAGAAGCTCAATAGCAAAGTCAGATTAGGATCGGTTTGCTAAAATTTAATAGCAGATTTCTACCAGAGTCCAGATCAAGATAGCAGAGGATAAAAATTCTGAGCTCACCTTCTCTGACAGACAAACTAAAATTACAGTTTCATATAGAACAACTGTCTTCCCAGGTGGCTCAGTGGTAAAGAATCTGCCTTCCAAGCAGGAGAGAGCAGTTCAATCCCTGGGTTGGGAAGATCCCCTGGAGAAGGGAAAGGCTACCCATTCCAATATTCTGGCCTGGAGAATTCCATGGACTGTATAGTCCATGGGGTTGCAAAGAGTTGGACAGGACTGAGTGACTTCCACTTTCACTGAAGACTAGCAGAACAGATTTTCTACAATTAAGGACTTAAGAAAAGTCCATATGGAGACCATAGGAGGAATAGAGATGCAATCTAGTCAAATCTACACCCCAGTGTGGCAGTCCACAAGTGAAAGGAATATCATGACTTCATAAACTTTCCTGAGGCATGAGCCCCACAGTATGCTCCCCAGTCTGGGAGATGTTCATGGAGAAGATAGGCTTTCATAATGTCTGGGTTTGAAAACCAGTGGGGCTTACGTCTAGGAGAGCCAGAGGAAACTGAGACATCACTACTGAAAAGCCTACATACAAACTCACCCCAAGTCCTAGTGCAGAGGCAGCAGCTTAAAATGTTCCTGGGTCATGTAAGGAGGAGATTCATTGACTAATTTTAGGACAGGTACTGAGAAGGTATGGAGGAGATGGAACTTTCTCTAGGGACACAAATACTAGAGGGCATCATTTTTTTTTTTTTAAACTCTCCTTTCATCTAGCTGGCCCAGCATTGGTGGGCACCCTTTCTGTCACTGTCCACTAAACTAGTTAATATCATGGACTCTGCACCATCACCCCTCCAAAGTACTTCTCACTCTACCCTATCAAGTGTGCGTCTCCAGCTCTGCCAAATACTTTCCAACACAGCTCACGCTGTGGGGTCTAGCCTAGGACATCAGCAATCACTGTGAGGCCTCGCAGCCAGTCATGGTGGGGCCAGTCCCATGCATCATCACCCTTGAAGCAGTGGTGATGAGAGTGGCAATGCGCCTCTCAGTCAGCCAAGCTTGGGGTCAGTACTGCCCAACAGCATGCCTACAGAAGTCATGACTGGGTCTCACAAACAGCCAGGCAAATTGGAAAAATAATGTTCTAAAGTCTAGCAGACCCAGCAAAAGCAGGTCAAAGAGGGAAGTTTGTATCAATAAAGATCTATCTCAGGAAACAAGAAAATTCTCAAATAAACAACATAAACGTACACTATAGGAACTAGAAAAAGAAGAAAAATAAAGCCCAAAGTTAGTACAAGGAAGAAAATATTCAGATCAGAGAAGAAATAAATGAAATATAGACTAGAAAAACAATAGAAAATATCAATAAAACTAAGACCTGATTCTTTGAAAAGATAAATAAAATTGATAAACATTTAGCCAGACTCATCAAGGAAAAGACTCAGAAGAAAACACCCTGATAAATAGAGCCAGAAATGGAAAAGGAGACATTACAACCAATACCACAGGGATAGAAAGCATCATAAGAGAATATTATGTTATAAACCAACAAATTGAACACCTTGAAGATAAATTCCTACAAATATCCAATCTTGCAAGACTGAATCAAGAAAAATACAAAATATGAACAAGTCAAACATGAGTAACAAAATTTAATTAATAATAATAATAAAAGTCCAGGACTAGATAGTTTGAAAGGTAAATTCTATCAAACATGTAAAGAAAAATTAATGTCTATCATTCTCAAACTATTCCAAAAAATTGAAGATGAAGGAATATTTCTGAACTCATTGTACTAGGTCAACATCACCCTGACACCAAAACCAGAGAGGAAAACTATAACACAAACACTCACACAAATATAGACCAATATGAATATCACTGATGAACATAGATGCAAAAATCCTCAACAGAATAAGCAAATCAAATTCAACAATACATTAAAAAAGTCATATATTGTGATCAAGTGGGAATTATTCCTCAAGTGGGATTTATTCCAGGAACACAAAGATAGTTCAATATTTGCAAATCAGTTAATGAGATAAACCACATTAACACTTTGGAGAATAAAAATCAAATAAGCAGGTGCAGAAAAGGCATTTAACAAATTCAACACTACTTCATCTTTAAAAAACCTGAACAAAGTACATGTAAAGAGAACATCAGTTCAGTTCAGTTGCTCAGTCATGTCCGACTCTTTGCGACCCCATGAATTGCAGCACGCCGGCCTCCCTGTCCATCACCGACTCCCGGAGTTCACTCGGACTCAAGTCCATCGAGTCAGTGATGCCATCCAGCCATCTCAGCCTCTGTCGTCCTTCTCCTCCTGTCCCCAACCCCTCCCAGCATCAGAGTCTTTTCCAATGAGTCAGCTCTTCAAGTGAGGTAGCCAAAGTACTGGAGTTTCAGCTTTAGCATCATTCCTTCCAAAGAAATCCCAGGGCTGATCTCCTTCAGAATGGACTGGTTGGATCTCCTTACAGTCCAAGGGACTCTCAAGAGTCTTCTCCAACACCACAGTTCAAAAGCATCAATTATTCGGTGCTCAGCCTTCTTCACAGTCCAACTCTCACATCCGTACATGACCACTGGAAAAACCATAGCCTTGACCAGATGAAACTTTGTTGGCAAAGTAATGTCTCTGCTTTTGAATATGCTATCTAGGTTGGTCATCACTTTCCTTCCAAGGAGTAAGCATCTTTTAATTTCATGGCTGCA
>NW_011495086.1:2337827-2342311 GCF_000754665.1 Bison bison bison
TAATGTCTCTGCTTTTGAATATGCTATCTAGGTTGGTCATCACTTTCCTTCCAAGGAGTAAGCATCTTTTAATTTCATGGCTGCAGTCACCATCTGTAGATTTTGGAGCCCACAAAAATAAAGTCTGATACTGTTTCCACTGTTTCCCCATCTATTTCCCATGAAGTGATGGGACCGGATGCCATGATCTTCGTTTTTGAATGTTGAGCTTTAAGCCAACTTTTTCACTCTCCACTTTCACTTTCATCAAGAGGCTTTTGAGTTCCTCTTCACTTTCTGCCATAAGGGTGGTGTCATCTGCATATCTGAGGTTATTGATATTTCTCCCGGCAATCTTCATTCCAGCTTGTGTTTCTTCCAGTCCAGCGTTTCTCATGAGGTACTCTGTATATAAGTTAAATAAACAGGGTGACAATATACAGCCTTGACGTACTCCTTTTCCTATTTGGAACCAGTCTGTTGTTCCATGTCCAGTTGTAACTGTTGCTTCCTGACCTGCATACAAATTTCTCAAGAGGCAGATCAGGTGGTCTGGTGTTCCCATCCCTTTCAGATTTTCCACAGTTTACTGTGATCCACACAGTCAAAGGCTTTGGCATAGTCAATAAAGTAGAAATAGATGCTTTTCTGGAACTCTCTTGCTTTTTCCATGATCCAGCAGATGTTCGCAATTTGATCTCTGGTTCCTCTGCCTTTTCTAAAACCAGCTTGAACATTCAGGAAGTTCACGGTTCACATATTACTGAAGCCTGGCTTGGAGAATTTTGAGCATTACTTTACTAGCGTGTGAGATGAGTGCACTTGTGCGGTAGTTTGAGCATTCTTTGGCATTGCCTTTCTTTGGGATTGGAATGAAAACTGACCTTTTCAAGTCCTGTGGCCACTGCTGAGTTTTCCAAATTTGCTGGCATATTGAGTGCAGCACTTTCACAGCATCATCTTTCAGGATTTGGAATAGCTCAACTGGAATTCTATCACCTCCTCTAGCTTTGGTCGTAGTGATGCTTTCTAAGGCCCACTTGATTTCACATTCCAGGATGTCTGGCTCTAGGTCAGTGATCACACCATCGTGATTATCTGGGTCATGAAGATGTTGTTTGTACAGTTCTTCTGTGTATTCTTGCCATCTCTTCTTAATATCTTCTGCTTCTGTTAGGTCCATACCATTTCTGTCCTTTACTGAGCCCATCTTTGCAAAGGACTTGCGATTAAGACCAAGAACAGGCAACTATGACCATCATGGACGGAGGCCTGAAAACCAGCGGGAACAAAGACACCCAGTAAACAGCAGAAATCTATGTGGTCACTGTGGCTTCTCTAGCCTTGATCGCTGTATAATCACTGTATACCTGCTTTCTGGGCACCAGGTGTTTATTCTGGATCTCTTTGCTAGCATTTTCTTCATGCCTCATGCTGAACCTTCTGTGTATACCTGAACAATGAACATTCACCTAATTCCTAATCACTATGCCTTTACTCTACAGCTGATTACTATTCTTTCACTCTATACCCAACACCTAGAAAATGGCAAAACCACCCCAAGGTGACTCAAAAAAGAAAGTTGAGTTTCCGAAAATAATTAGAAATCAAATTCAATTAAAGGTTAGGTTAAATGTCCTGCACATGAGGTTTTAGAATGAAATTTCAGTGTTATATGTCCTAATACTATAATTTCACACTTAAAATATTTTTATTTTATAATATTCTATACTAATTTCCATTTATGAACTTTTATTAAAATATAGGAGCAATAGAATAGACTAATTAATACTACAAGTGGTAGTTGAGTAGTGTCCAGTGTCTAACATGAGTTTTTTGTTTTGGTGAATTTCTCCAGAAAGGAAAGAATGAAGAAAGGAGAGGAAGAAAAACAATAAAGTGGCCATAATCATGATACATTTATATAATATGTTAGTAAATGTTTCCAAATGTTAAGAATAATTTTAACAAGGAAATTCATAAATATGTTTATGTGATAAAAATACAGAAAAAAAAATCACATGGAATAATAGCTCTTCACCTCTCTAAAACATTATAATTTGTCTTTATTCCATATAGATTTTAAATGTCTATTAACTACCATGTTGTGATAGTTCGTTAGGTGCACATGACACAGAAATAAAATAATAAAAAAGTGAGGTGTCTACAAATCAGTAAAATATAAGTTCACATTAATGTGTAATATAAAGCACATACACATGTGCTCAGTTGCTAAGTCATGTCTGACTCTTTGAGAACACGTAGTCTATACTCTGCCAGGTTCCTCTGTCCACAGAATTTTCCAGGCAAGAATACTGGACTGAGTTGCCATTTCCTTCTTTGGGGGATCTTTCCATTCCAAGAATTGAACCCACATCCGCTGTGTCTCCTACACTGGCAATGGATGCTTTACCATAGAGCCACCTGGGAAGCCCATAATATAAGGTAGTAAGTAATAAAACAATAAGCCCAGGATGCTCTAAGTTCAGTTAGGTAGTAAGAATTTAAGCTGCATTTTTAAAAAACCTTATCTCCATGAAGAGAGCATTTAGTTCCAAGGCTAATTTATACACCAGAATGTTCCTTTATCCATTATGAAAATTTCACCCTTTACATTTTTTACAATTACTTGAAGGCAAGTGGAATCTAGAATTGCCAAAACTGATTGGTTTACTTTGTATTTGCATTTCCTATACCGAGGTGAATACATCTGAAAATCATCTGGGGATATATTTTTAAAAACATAATATGCAGCTTTAGTTTTTATAAACTGTGTCCAGCTTATGGTCAAAAAATTTATCTATTCCAGTGAAGTACTTTCTATAATGAACTGAACAGTTTTATTGGGGAATTCCAAGTCTAGTCTATGTTCATAAAAAGTAAATGGAGAAACAAAGGAATCTGAAACAGCATAAAATCCAATCTGGTAGATCATATCAATCACTGGATAAAAGTGAGAAAATAAATTGGTTTTGGGGTCTTTCCTGAAACACAAGTGCAATTATTTATATGCAAATAAATGAATAATTGCTCCATAAAGTAATAAAACTTTTTTTTTAAACCAGATATCAGAACAATGATGTTTTAAACATTAAGGAGGTTTATTTTTACAAACTCTTTTCTCCAGACATAAGTGTAGGTAGAAAAGACTGGCTCATAATTATTCAATAAATATTCACAGAACATTGTTTCAAGTGATTTACAGTAATAGAATACAGCAAAAGTAGAGTAGTGGAAGTTCTGAGCCTTGTCTTCAAAAACATCTGAAGCTTCTGCCCTCAATCTCCTGAAATGCTACCCTAAGAATAAATATGAAGTATTTCCCCCACTACACAGGTTGCCTTTTCCTTGTGTTGATGGTTTCCTTTGCTCTGCAGAAACTCTTTTAAAGCCTCACTTGTTTATTTGTGCTTTTAGTATTGAATTGAAAAAGCCCATTACTAAGATTAATGTCAAGTTTACCCACTATGTGTTCTTCTAGGAGTTTTTAGTTGTGTCTCACATTCAACTTGTCTTTAATTAATTTCAAGTTGATTTTTGTGTTTGATGTAAGACAGGGATTCAGTCTTGCATATAGCTATCCATTTTGCCTGACACCAGAAGGGAATGGCAAACCACTCCAGTATTCTTGCCCGGAGAATCCCATGGACAGAGGAGCCTGGTGGGTTACAGTGCTTGGGGTGACAAAGAATTGGAAAGGACTGAGTGACTAACATCAGTTCAGTTCAGTCTCTCTGTCGTGTCCGACTCTTTGCGACCCCATGAATCGCATCACGCCAGGCCTCCCTGTCCATCGCCAGCCCCAGGAGATCACTCAGACTCACGTCCATCAAGTCAGTGATGCCATCCAGACATCTCATCCTCTGTCGTCCCCTTCTCCTCCTGCCCCCAACCCCTCCCAGCATCAGAGTCTTTTCCAATGAGTCAACTCTTCACATGAGGTGGCCAAAGTACTGGAGTTTCAGCTTTAGCATCATTCCTTCCAAAGAAATCCCAGGGCTGATCTCCTTCAGAATGGATTGGTTGGATATCCTTGCACTCCAAGGGACTCTGAAGAGTCTTCTCCAGCACCACAGTTCAAAAGCATCAATTCTTTGGCACTCAGCCTTCTTCACAGTCCAGCTCTCACATCCATACATGACCACTGGAAAAACCATAGCCTTGACTAGACGGACCTTTGCTGGCAAAGTAATGTCTCTGCTTATACTTTACCTCACTATATATTCTTTGTCCTTTTGTCAACAATTCATCAACCATATATGAATGGGTACTTCTGAGCTCTTTATTCTGGTCCATTGATCTGTGTCTGTTTTTATGCCAATGCTGTACTGTTTTTATCACTACAGCCTTATAATATGGTTTGAAGTCAGGAGTGTGATGCCTCTACATTTATTCTTTTTCATGACTGCTTTGGCTATTTGGAGCCTCTTGAGGATCAATACAAATTTTAGGATTGCTTTTTTCTATTTCTATGGAAAACAATATTGAGGTTTTCATAGGGATTT
>NW_011495086.1:2342411-2358299 GCF_000754665.1 Bison bison bison
TAGGGATTTTGTTAAATCTGTAGATTACTTTAGGAAGTATGGACATTTTAATAAAATTCTTACAATCTGTGAAAATGGAATACTTTTCTATTTATTTGGTCTCCTTCAATTTCTTTCTTCAATATCTTATAATTTTCATTGTACAGATCTTTGACTTCCTCTAGTATATTTACTCCTAAATATTTTATTCTTTTTGATGTTATTTTAAATGGAAGTATTTTCTTAATTTCTCTTTATAATGTAAAATGAATGATATTCTGAGCCATAAATTCTGATGTGGTTTGTTACAAAAGAAAAGCTAACTGATAGAGAAGAAAAGTTATGAGAAGGAAGTTAAGAAGGAAATTTTTCTCCAATATATGATTCATCACTTGTCCTGTGTAATTGTTCATATTCACTCTGACCTACCATGTGGAATTGTAATGTCAGCTTCACTTTACTGAAATTATCTGATCCTGAAGTTATGCCCCAGGGTAATAATTTTAAAATGGCTATAGAATCCTGGAAGATATCCAGGTGAAGCTCCCAAGATATTTGGGCAGAACTAAATCAGTTCCCCAACAAGCAGCACAATAAAATAAGCACAGCTGGTGTCTCTTCTTGTTGCTTTGCAACAAAGAACGCAGCTGCAAGTGGAAATAGGTCTGGGGTTTAGAGATTGGAAGGGGACAAAAAAACATGAAAAGGATTAGAGATGTTTTACTACATCTACGAAGACAAGGGACCTTATAGAATATAAGGGTCATGTGGTAAAATTTCATATCCTCTCCTTACATGCCAAATTAAGTTTTAGTACTCCACTGAATTAGAGTTCATAAATATCATATTCATAATTTTATAAAATATTTTGTTCTCCCTCCAATGAACTGAAAACAATTATTCCTAAAATGTGTTACAATTTTAAAATGCTTTCAAGTAAGGTTTATTATTGTATATTTTATTAGCATACAGAAGAGAATAGGTAGAAATTTATTTATTTCCTTATAGATAAATTTCTGTGAAAAACAAAGATGTAAAATTTATTTCCAAGATTGTGATTTCGTATGGTTTTCTTTGAAATAATTTCTATATATAAAGCATATTTTAAATTTAAGGTGATTACAATGCAACAAAATTAATGCTTTAAACTTTGTACTAAAATCTTCTGATTCCAGGTAAAATTAAGACCAGAACTGAAAAAATGTGGGTATACTTACATAAAAAAGAGACAAATGTATGTGTTTTTTTTTAAAAGAGATTTACCAATACACACAATTAAAAAAAAGACCCTTACTAATTTTATGATAATAATATATGCTATTGTAACATCACTAAATATCTTAAAACAGATGCCATTCCATCTGAGAGTGGCAATGCCATTTACAAATAAGATTTATCCATTCTCTCTTGATTTCCCAAAGTCACACATGAACCTGAACATTGACTCCAAAAACAAGAAGTTTCATCTCAGGTTTTTTTCCCCTCTTTATTTGCAATGACAATCAGTAATATTAACTTTTCATCATTTCATATTTTTAGGACTCAGTTCTGAGCAACTAGACTTTTAATAAACTTATAGAAAATCAAATTAAAAAGTGCTTCTATAGAATAATGGATTGGAGATGGTAAAATCATCAAGACTGGAATGATAATAAACCACATACCACAGAAAAAAAGAACAAAAAATATGTTAAATGTATACTGATAAAATGTTTACAAGCCTCATCATAGTCCTCTCAGGTTACATTTTCCCTCTATGGTATTATAATGTCATTCTGTCCACATAAGTTCATTTTGTTGAAGGCAACCACATTTTTAGCTAAGTTTAAGAGAAAGCAAAATGATAGCCAATAGCTTACTAGACACCGATTATAATCCAAAGGGTCTTTTTTAAATCAACGCTATAAAAACAGGCTTTTTTTTTTTTTAATGACAGCCACAATGACTCTCATGCAACCACACTGTTACTCTTTCTATAAGCACAAATACTTTAACTTTACGCAGTGGTTTTCCTTGCTATTTTCATAAAGGTATCTATTCAAATATGACAGTTAACATCTAAACATGAAAACTGCTTACCCGGCAGAAAGAATTGGTTTCGGTCACAAGTATATAGCATGAGAGAGAAGGACATGGCAACCCGCTCCAGTGTTCTTGCTTGGAGAATCACAGGGACAGGGGAGCCTCGTGGGCTGCCGTCTATGGGGCTGCACAGAGTCAGACATGACTGAAGCGACTTAGCAGCAGCAGCAGCAGCATATAGCATGAGCATTTTAACACTATGGGATTTTCTTTGACAAGTATTATTTTTAATAAGTATTTCTCCCATTCATGTTTCTACTTTTAAATTGTTTTATTATTTTCTCTTGCATGTTTCTTGGGAGAGTGATTCTCAGCTGTGAGCAATTTTGGCCTCCAGAGATCTTCAAGCAATATCTGAAGACATCACAATATGGCAGCAAGAGGAGAGATGCTATTGGAATCTAACCAGTAGACAGACCAGGGACGCTGCTAAACATCCTACAATGCACAGGACAGTCCCCCACAACAAAGAATTATCCAGTCCAAAATGTCAGTATTGGCAATGCTGAAAAACTCTGTTTTGGAAGGATATGATTCCCTAGATAATAGTTGAAATTACGTGGTGTATGTAAATGCAAGAGATAAAGAAAAACCTTATATTAGAACATGCATCAAAAAGCACTTCAGTTTATTTTGCATCTTTATTAAAACACCTAGAATGTCAAGACTTTGTCTGCTGATTATTACTCACTGACAAGACATATATAACCAAATCATGCTTTTCTCACAGGCAATACAACACACAGCAATTACTGGGAGGGCTCCACAATATTTCTTAGCACTGTTGATCTACAAGAAACAACAATCTGATAAAAACGTGCACGCATGAGAAGTCCCCACAACAATCTGATAAAAAGGTGCACGCATGAGAAGTCCCTGGAGCTGCTTTCTCTTGCTTCCTCTGTTTTCTCAGAGCACATTTTGCAAAGCTCTACAGGGAACTCATCCGTTTTATGATGATTCTGCTTATTTCTCCTTAACCACACAGATACACACACACACACAAACTCTAAGCTATATAATTCTGCAGGGAAGAGAGAGGAATGTTTTTCATGATGTGTCCTTTATGCAAAATGCATTTATTTTTTCTCCTCATCTAAGCCAAAAAAAAACCCAAAAAGTCCATGTTTTATATAAGATTCAGAGTATATCTTCTCTGTCTGAAGCAGGGCTCTCAGTCCAACTGTACTGTTCCTCTACTTTTTGCTTATCAAATGCCATATTGAAAATTTGTTTACACATCTGCAACCTGCTCAAATGTAGGCACTTGTCTTTTTTTTTTTTTTTACTGTTTTATTACTAGCCCATATCACAGTTCTAAGCATACTAAGTTCCTTCCCTCTTTCTCCTTTCCAGAATAATTAGACAACTTAAAGAATAAAGTATTTTTTAAGGACTGGATGATCCAAAACTCAATTAATGTGCATATGGTAAAACCAATGATCTTATTAGGCACCTTCTATTGTGAAAATTTTGTTGTCAACTATCCCACTCTTGTAAGCTATTATTAGTATTGGAAATTGATATAGCTTTAAATGTGAATGCTATTATTTTTTAGGATCATATATCACTTTTTATTATTTCATAAATAACATATATATATATATATCAGTTTAATAAAGAAGAATCATGACGTACTTCTGTTATACCAAATGAAACTGCAGCCTTCTTTTTTAGAAGGAATTGCTTTCACTGATGTGTGTGGTCTCCATATATTTCTATGTGTGCCTTCATATTCAGGAACACATATTCATTTAAAAAAAAATGATGCTATTCCACACAGATTTCTGAAAATATTCTCACTAAAATACTCTGGATCTTTGAATGTCAGCATACACAGTTTAAATTCATTCATTTTAAGCCTGCCTAGGGTATCACTGTATGAAGAATAATTTGAGAACTTCACTATACTTTAAGTATGTTTTCTACTTTTCACCTCTGTGAAAAATACTACAACATATGACTTTAGATATCAATGTCAGTATATCTATAAAAGTCTTTTATAATAAACTTATGTTCTTTTATTTATTTATTTATTTTTAATATATGGTGACAGATTTTATTTATTTAATTATTTATTTTAATTTTGTTTTATTTTTAAACTTAGGATGGGGAACACATGTATACCTGTGGCGGATTCATTTTGATATTTGGCAAAACTTATGTTCTTTTAAAAATTTTGATAGATATTGCCAAATTACCCTCAAAAAAACTATGCAAATCAAAATTTCTGCTAATGCACACAAATAATTTTGTGAATTATCAAATTTTCATATTGGATAGGCCAACATTGCTTTCTCTTTCTCCTTTGTGGTTTTTAAATTCCTAGTGAAATTTGAAATATTTTAATACAATTAACATTAATTTTCCTATGAATCTCCTGCTAATGTAATTTCCCCACGCTCATTTGATTGTCGTGCATTTTTCTTATTATTGAAACATTCCTTTTGTTATACTCAGTTGCTCATTCGTGTCTGACTCTGTGTGACCCCACGGACTGTAGTCCACCAGACTCTTCTGTCCATGGGGATTCTCCAAGCAAGAATACTAAAGTGGGTTGCCATGACCTCCTCCAGGGGATCTTCCCAACCCAGGGATCGAACCCAGTTCTCCCACATTGTAGGGGAATTCTTTACCTTCTGAGATACCAGGGAAGCCTGAAACAGTTTCTTATGTAAGGAAAATTAGTACTTTGTCTGCCTTATGTGTTTGTATTTTAGTTTATTATCTTTCATCTTATTAAGAATAATTATTTGATATATTTATTTTCAACTGTTTATTCATTTAAATTCATATCTTATTTCTTACTATTAGATTCATATCTTACATTAAAAATCCTTCATCACATTTGTTTGTTTTACTTTTAAGTTGTTGCATTTTTTTAAATTTTATTTTATTTTTAAACTTTACGTAATTGTATTAGTTTTGCCAAACATCAGAATGAATCCATCACAGGTATACATGTGCTCCCCATCCTGAACCCTCCTCCCTCCTCCCTCCCCATACCATCCCTCCAGGTCGTCCCAGTGCACCAGCCCCAAGCATCCAGTATCGTGCATTGAACCTGGACTGGCATCTCGTTTCATACGTGATATTTTACATGTTTCAATACCATTCTCCCAAATCTTCCCACCCTCTCCCTCTCCCACAGAGTCCATAAGACTGTTCCATACATCAGAGTCACTTTTGCTGTCTCGTACACAGGGTTATTGTTATCATCTTTCTAAATTCCATAAGTGGTTGCATTTTTATAAGCATATTGAATGTTTCAGTTTTATATACCTTAATTGCAGATTTATTTACCATTTATATTGTTCTTAAGTGTTGGGGAAAACACTGTTTCACATCACCCAACACTGTAACCATACCTGATCTGAACTCCACTCCTTAGCTCAGTTCATACAGATATTTTCCACTCCAGAAAGTGGCCCTGGACTAGTCCATTCACCTCACTGTCCACACCATCTGGGTTATCAAGGTTTTTCAGCTACCTGGAGCTTTTTCTTTCTCCACCCTATTTCTTTCTCCACACTATCGCTGATGCATGTATTTTGCGGTTGTGAGAGGGATTTGTATTAAAAAAGCATTTCCTTATCGGACCCCGTAGGGATTAGATTCTGGTATAAATTAATAGCTATTCCTTTATTTCCAGGCAATATTGGGTGAATTGCCCTTTGTATGGTATGTTGATGTTTAATCGCTAAGTTGCATGTGACTCTTTGTAACCCCATGGACTGTAGGCTCCTCTGTCCATGGGATTTCCCAGGCAAGTATACTGGAGTGGGTTGCCATTTTCTTCTCTATGTGATGTTCTCAATCCAGGGATTGTAACCATCACAAAATGCTACCTCTTGAACAAGAGGAACATTATAATAATATCAAATCTATTCCAATGAATTAAGGGGACCCTTACCTTTGGCCCAGTAAACTGTATGGATCCTGGAATATACTTTTCCTTGTTATAATTATTCCACAAATAGCTTGATCTAGATTTTGTGTTTTTTTTTAACTGTATTCAAAATGGGAACTCAAAAGCTGAAGCTTAGACATCTCTTCCATTTGCACTTCTTACTAACCCTGTGATCTTGGGAAAATTAATCAATTCTATATTATTAGTTTTACCCTCTGTAAAACAAGAATAATTTGTAATGCTGACCTCAAGATGATACAAGCATGGGATTATTATGAACGACATGCAATGTCAGATACATAGTAAGTGCTCAATAAATATTCCTTGGAGTTGTTTTCAATGATCCTTATCACAACTGCTGTGGTCTCATGTGGTCTCATACTTCAACAAACCTAACTGGATATTTTATAGTAATCAACTTCTGATTTTCTGCAATACCAAAGTCAACATTCAAAACCTCAATCTCTTTTGATCCACTGATCAAAACTTTATGGAGCCAATCAGTTCTGTAGTTGATCGGAAGCAAGATTTAGTATTCTGAAATCAACTATTAGCTTCACCACTGCTAAGTCACTTCAGTCGTGTCCAACTCTGTGCGACCCCATAGACAGTAGCCCACCAGGCTCCCCCATCCCTGGGATTCTCCAGGCAAGAACACTGGAGTGGGGTGCCATTTCCTTCTCCAATGCATGAAAGTGAAACGTGAAAGTGAAGTCGCTCAGTCGTGTCTGACCCTCAGCGACCCCATGGACTGCAGCCTTCCAGGCTCCTCTGTCCATGGGATTCTCCAGGCAAGAACACTGGAGTGGGGTGCCATTGCCTTTTCCACCACAGACAGAAAGAAAAACTGCTGCCCCAGCAAAATCATCTAGCATGACAATTATACAAGTAGAGATGGTAAACAGGAATGATTTTATGTATCATCCCCAAATCAAGCAACTTAATACAACTATATTGTAGTAACAACATCACTGTTGTTCTGTGATGCTACAATCTTTCTTGCCATTCCTTTGTATTCAGTATTAGATTCAATTCTTTGGTTACTGCGCTGTGTGCTGTGTGCTGTGCTTAATTGCTCAGTTGGGTCTGACTCTGTGACACCATGGACTGCAGCCTGCCAGGCTCCTGGCTTCATGTTAAAAGCAAGAATTTGTCTGAGTACCAATTCAGACTGAATACAGCTGCGTGCATCTGAAATCCAACTCGGTAACATAAAAAGACGAGATTTACTTTCCTAAGGAAGCTCTTGGGATTCACAGACCAGGTCTGGAGCATCAGTTCTGAGATGGATCATCCTTCCGGGCCCTTTTATCTTTCTGATCCATCTCACTTAGCAACAGGCTTTCATCTTTATGGTTTCAAGTGGCTGCTGTATTTTGAGACCACATCTGCTTTAGGCAACAAGGAAAATGGCAATGGGTAAAATATCCGTGCCAGGTGTGTCTTTTTGGCAGAAAGCCTGTGTCTTTCCTGAAAGTTCCACCTACTGGCCTCCACTTAACATCCTACTATTTAGAATTACATCACATGGTCATTTTTAGGTGAAAAAAAATTGTAATAAGTGAACATTTAATTCTGAATAGTGTCAACCTGAGCAAACTATACGGAAAGAGAGGCTGAATAGTAGATAACTAACATCATTTACCTACAGGGAAGAAGCATGATTCTATTGTTTGTGTCAAATGGCATATTGTTTAAATTTTCATTTTTAATTAGAGGATAATTACTTTACAATATTGTGATGGTTTCTGCCATACATCAACATTAGTCAGCATCAGGTATTCATATGTCCGCTACCTCTTGAACCTCCCTCCTACTTCCCTCCCCATCCCACTCTTCTAGTTTGTTAAAGAGTACCAGCTTTGGGTGCCCAGCGTCAAACAGCAAATCCCCACTGACTATTTTACATATGACAATATGTATGTTTCAATGCTATTCTCTCAAATCACCCTACCCTCTCCTTGCAGCAAAGGCCATATCTATCAAGAGAATTAGAGAACAACACTATCTTCTAATCACTCTTCCTGCCTCCAAGCTCATTCCTTAAAACCTCTTACATTAGAGACCGGCAAACTTTTCCTATAATAAGCAACACAGGAAATGTTTCAGGCTCTGTGAGCCATAATGTTAGCTGCAACTGTAGCTCTGCTACCACAGTACCTAGACTATCATAGGCAAGATTTACATGAATGGGTACAGATTTGTTCTAGTAAAATTTTGTTTACAAAAATAGACAGTGAGAACCTACTGTATAGCACAGGGGAAAAAAAAAAAAGGTAGAATCTGTTTGGAAAACATATATTAAATTAATCTTAAAAATGCATTCCAATATACATTAGGTACACACACATACTATTTGATTTCATTTTTACGAGGTACCTAGAATTGTCAAATTCATAGACTCAGAAAGTACATTGGTAGATGCCAGGGGCTGGGTGCAGGAGTCAGGCAGGCAAATGGGGAATTAGTGTCTAATGAGGACACAGTTCCAGTTTTGCCTCTGTGCTCCGTCTTGTCTGACTCTTTGTGATCCCCAAGACTGTAGCCCTCCAGGCTCCTCTGTCCATAGGGTTTCCAAGGCAAGAATACTGGAGGCGGCTGTCATTTCCCCCTCCAGCGGATCTTCCCCACTCAGGGATTGAACCCTCGTTTCTCATGTCTCTTGCATTGCAAGGTGTGCATTCTTTACCACTGAGCCACCTGGGAAGCCCCACGTTCCAGTTTAGGAAGGTAATAAAGTCAAGGGATGCATGATGGTGAGTGCTGCACAACGATGTGACTGCACTTATTGCCTCTGAACTGTACAATTAAATATGGTTATAATAGTATGTTTTATATTATGTGACTTTTACCACAACAAAATAGAAAAAAAACAAAAACCAGCAGGCTGGATTTGTGTCCACTGTCATGGTTTGCTGGTCCCTCTTGTACCATATTACTAGCTATTTTGTGGTTATTTGTGTATTTTTTATTTCTAAAATCAGAGGCAGTGCAAATATCCCTTATTCTTAGCCCACAATGTAAAGCAAATTCTTTACTATGCTAACATCCATATCACTTTCTATATGTTCATATTACAGTGTGCAGTAGATGCTATTATGATGTTTTATGTGTTTATTTTTCCACGATGAGTTCAAAAACACACACATACACACACAATATGATTTCCAATATTCAGCCTATAGCTTGCCATACTGTTTCACCAGAAATCACGCCTGGACCCACAGTACAAGACAGACTGAAAGCCTACTCTGCTTTGTCCTTTTTCTCCAGTACTTTCAGACATTAAATTTTCTCCTTCAACAAGGCTTGTCTCTGTAAAAGAACTTAAAAATATAGTTGATCTTGGAACAATTTGGGGATTTAAGACACCAACTTCCCTCCTGCAGTCAAAATGCATATGTGACTTGCTACAGTTGGCCCTCGTATAGAAGGTTCCTATAAGGGGACTCGCACAGTTCACACCTGTGTCGCTCAAGGGTCAGCTATACTAGTATTGCCCATTTCTACCCTTCTCTCTGAGTCTTAGATGAGGGCTGAAATGTTTTGGCTTGCTCCTAAGTCCTTCAGCCTTAGCTGCAATGATTTCTTTAGGCTTCATGATTCCTAAAAGCCCAGTATCACTCAACATGCTCTCATGTACTCACTTAGCTTTAACTGTGTTCACACATAGGTATATAGTTTAGATTGCACTTATAATAACTTTTTTCTCCCCTTATTATTTTCTTTGGCTTTTTGATCTCTGTTTTGATTGATTTCAACTATTTTCTATGTCAATTATTTTCCCAAGCATTTCTCTAGATAAAGTTGGAGGATGATACAGACTACCCTGGTGGTTCAATGGTTAAAACTTTACACTTCCAGTGCAGGAGACGTGGGTTTGATCCCTGGTCAGGGAACTAAGATCTCCTATGCTGTGTGGTGCCGCCAAAGAAATTCTTAAAAAGGTAGAAGGATGATATACTTTCTGGATTCCTTTCTAAATATTTCTTTCATGCTAACAGATATATCATGTTTTTGATTGAGTGAAGGATTTGGTGTTCTGCCTTTTCTCTGAAGGCTGACAATGGTATTAAATTATTAACCACAATCCAGTATTTCAAGTGACAAATATGATGTGAAAATATCTTTTCCTAGTAAGTAACTTTTAAAAATCTGAAGTCTATACCATTTTTTCTTCATTCATAGGCTTTAGGAAAACTTTTCCAGCATCCAACTAAGTTTGATGCTTTTCCAATTAATCCTTCCTGCAATTCAGAAAGTTTATTCAAGTTGTAAATTCTGTATATTCTACACCTAGATGTTTTTAAAAAAATGTTACTGTTCCTCTCCTTCATCTGCTGTTTCTTGCATTCTGGGAATATATGTTATTCCCACACTATGTGTATTTAATATATCCTCTAAGTCTCATCTATTTCTCACAATTTCCATATATTTGTATTTTTGTTCTCTGATTTTTAGCTCCTTCTTCCAGTCTTGGAAGTTCTTAAGTTCCAGGAAAACAATTTGGGTCTTATCACTGACTCTATGTGCCTCAATGTGCATATTGATTTTCTGTTGTTTACTTATTGTAGAAAACATGGCTTTTAGGAATCTCTCTGCAGTGTCCTTAAAACAAGAGTGCTCTGATTACCTAGTGTTGAGTACTATTTTTTGGTAATGACTTCTGTGCCTGTTTTCTTTGGTGCTTTGCCTCCCAGAGTGATGGTCAGTTTCCAGGGTGCTCCCTGGGGTTCTTATGTGGCCCCTGGCAATACCTTATCAGTGACTCTCACAAGTGATGGAGTCACAGAGCTCTTTGCTTCTGTAAGGAGATGATCGGCAAATGTGCTGTCAGTCCCTTGACAAGGTTCCAGAAGAAAGTCTCTTCTGGAGTTTTTACGCAAATTTTCACCTGCCAGAAATAATGGTGTTGAGTCTCTTAGCTTTGTGTGTGTGTGTTGGGGGGGCGGGGGAGGTGGGGGCGAGGTATTCCTTGCGGCTTGTGGGATCTTAACTCACCAACCAGTAACTGAACTTAAGCTCTTGGTAATTAAAGTGTGGAGTTCTAATGACTGTACCACCAGGGAATTCTCTTCAACTTTCTTAAGAGACCGAGGAGCCTGAGTGTCTTCGGGGCCTTTCCACTGGCTGTCTCAGACTAGACCCTGCATTCTACTCTGGTCTCTGGGGAGTCCATTTGGCAATTGCTTTCTCCCTGGAGATTCTGTTTAAGAAGGAAAACTGAGTCTCTCTTTCTAAACTGATTCCCTCACAACTTAAGGAGCTATCTGCTTATCTCAGGAGAATTAAAATAGACTGGATTTGGGAAAACAAAAGAAATTGCAATCTCCTATTAAAAACCTTATATATATGAGACAAAGGATGTTAACAAAACATATTGCATTAACCATTTCAAAACAGATGTAAGTTAAGCCATGTTGTTCATCTTCAATTCATAAATGCCACATTATCAATTATATCTCAATAAAACTGTATTTTCAAAATTTATATATATCCATTTGTACAGAGTGATTTGGTTAGTGACTATAATAACCTAATTCAATACCCATATATATAAACTTAAGTATATAAAACATGTACTCAAAATATATTTTCTAAATCCAAACTTAGGGCCTTGCAGAGGTAATGAAAATATTTTCATCATAGTTGAACTTTATTTTAATTATATTTAGGAAATTCATCTTAGATAAAAATAAAATAAAATAGCTAGGTTTTAGAAATCACCAGAAGATTGGAAATCTCTATCATGACTTATCAAATACAGTGTAGGCTCTATATTCAGGAGAGACTGGGGTCAATTTCTTCATGGCAATTCAGAAAAGAACTTGGGAAAATCACTTACATACTGTATATCAGTTTGTATAGCTTTAATGTGGCATTTAAAATATTTCACATGGTTATCATATATTTTAAAATAAAGGATGCAAATGCTTAAGGGTTTCTGCAAATTTTGTTGATTAATGTAACTATTGCTTGGACTATCAGTCCTATTATAATTTAATCATAACTTGAAAGTTGAAAACACATAGCAATAGATTTCCAACATTCTACTGTATGTGTTGACACAAACTGTCACTAATTGTGTTGGTATGGTAAAAAAAAAAAAAAATTACACCAATTAAGCAAGAATTGCAAGTATTTTATCATGTATGAATGGTTTTTCCTTGAGATCAAGTTGTTACTTACACTAACAACTCCAGAAATTTGTTTTAATAAATACTAGGACAGCTAGCAGAAATATTCCTGAAAACTTTAGGCTATAGGCAATTATTAAAATATTTGGAATTTCTTCAAATTTCTTCACACCCCCCAAATATTTAAATATTAGTCTTCAAAATATTATTTTATATCTTCAAAAATATATTAACTTCCAAAATATAAAAATGACTTATCTTACCCATATCCGACATTTCAGGCACAGTTACAATGTATGGTCCATCTGTGAACTTTGGAGCATTGTCATTGATGTCTTGCACTTTGATGATAAACTCAGATTCAGGCTCAAGGGGCTTGTTTGTTCGTCTGTCAATAGCCTGCGCGTGAAGTACATAGTGGGTCTTCTGCTCCCTGTCTAGGCTTTTTGTTGAGTGGATGTCGCCAGTGGTATCATCAATGATAAAAATAGTCCCAGCACCTTCTCCAGTAAGGATGTACTTGACAGACCCATCACCTTTGTCAGAATTGGAGTGCAGCTGTACACAAAGACGGAAAAATTTAAGATAATATTATATTCCAACCTTACATGGTGTTCTCTGAAAATTGCCTATCTATAATTTAATACTTAATTTGGTTATGACCATTTTCTTCTCTCCAATGTCCCAGGTGTTGCTAAAATCATGTTTATCTGCAGTTTTTCTCTACTTGGTATAAATAGGGATATTTTATTATGTTCTAAGAGATTTAATTATTGAAGAAAAATTAATGAGCAATACTTATTAAAAGCATAACCCTTGCTGTCATTATACTAAATCAATGTTTTGCTACCTACACAGAATAAAATTGTAAAAGAAACTACCAGTAAATCACAGTTGTCTTCCATATTTCCACAGGGAATTAAAAAAAACAAAACTAAGAATTAACTGCTTGCCATTATATTTCAATATTAAAATTTTAAAAATACTACAGTAAAATTTGAGATTCAAATTATTTATTAAAATTTCCACAAAATGGACACTCATTTATTATAGGAATGTTAACTTTATAATTTGGAAAAACAAATATCTTCCAGATTGCTAAATTTAAAAAAAAAAAAAAAAAAAAACCTTGTTATGGAATATTCTCTTTCTTGAAAAATTATGAAACTTTACACTCTAAATGGCAGTATAGATTTAATCAGTAAGTAGGCCCTGATTTTTAATTGAGATACACTAATAAATCTCACTTGTAAAACTAAAATGATTGAATTTTGTTTGAATAGACATTATAGGAGTAATATTTCAGCAGAGGTCTTCAATAAGAAAGATATTGTACATTAAGATAATTTAAAAACTTTTCATCATTTAAATATTAGCAAATGCTTTTAAACTGCATATAATTCACACAATGAATTATAACATCGAAGTTCAGTTAATATTTCTATGAATAGCATTGCTATATTTCTAGCTGAGAACATCCACAGTATTTTCTTAAATCTCAAACACATACTTGAAAAATTGTTTCTCCCAAGAGATCTGAAGAGTTATCCTTCACACGAAACCTTTTTGGTCACATAACCACAACTACTCACCTTTGCACATTTCTGACACTCTGAAACACTGAAAATATATAACCTTGTTCACATAGCATTTTGGTTTCTAGCCAAGGTAAAAAATTTCAAGATTTATGTTAAAGTCTCTGAACTCTTAGAAGACATTTTTAAAGATAAAATATAGAAAAAAGATAATATAAGGAAAGGACTATTTCAACGGGAAAATGAAGGGGTCCGAAACATAAATAACAGTACATCAGGAAAAACTGTACTTATTTCTTGAAAACACATAAGACATAATTAGGGATAAAATTTTGATAGGCATCACTCAGATTCAACAAATTAAATACTTTCCAAACTGATTTTTTTTTGGAGTTTTTCTAAAAAGGAATAAAACTACATTAGCAGAATATAAAAAACACAGCTTTCAAAGATTCACACTTCATTAGTAAATTAACTACTAAAAGAAGCAGTAGAATGAGTTGTGTGGAGACAGTTGTAGGCATGCATGAAAATGAATTTATTCATTTATTTATATCTCTTTACATCATTTTAGCACCTACAAGAAGAGATTTAACATTTATGCAACAGACGTCTACAAAATATCGATTGAGCAGTCTGTTTCATATTCTCCAATTTTGCATTTATCCATGATGAAAACACAGCAAAGTAAAGGACCAAATTCTCTGAACAAACGTTTTTAAAACCTTTTCTGGAACATGCATATTATTAAATTAACCAAAAGGTGAAGTCATTTTAGTAGCTATTGCTATATTCTGTATGGATTATAAATCTATATATAATAAATATGACTAATTAAAAACACTGACAGAAACAGTTAAACCTTCTAACAACTAACTATTGAAAGATATGACAATGGTGAAAATTGACTCTTGAGGATATTATCATATACTATTACATTTTTAGAGTGGCTAATTTGAAATTATTTAGTTTTGGACGAAAGGATCACACTGCAGTTAACTATATGTATTTTTTGAATAGGCATATGGACATAGACCAGCAACAGAAGTATGTAAAAGTAGTAAAGTTGTCAATCTAAAGCATCTGTTAAAATTTTATATGCTCTATGCTTTATATGGATTATGATAAATTATTCAATTAAAGATAAATGCCAGCAAATTTATGGCTTTAGATTTTAACACTTGAATCTAACTCCACATTTTTAAAGTTTTGAGAATTAACATAGCACTTAGCATAAGTGTTTCAGAAGTTATGTCTAACTAGATAGTAAATGTGCAGTGTGTGCTAAGTTGCTTTAGCCGTGTCTTATTCCTTGGGACCCTATGGACTGTGGTCCACCAGGCTCCTCCGTCCATGGGATTCTACAGGCAAGAAAACTGGAGTGGGTTGCCATACCCTTCTCCAGGGGGTCTTCATGACCCAGAGATCAAACCTGCATCTCTTAGTCTCTTGCATTGGCATGTGGGTTCTTCACCACTAGCGCCACCTGGGAAACCCCCATAATCTGCAGGAGCCAGTGAATTATAACTTCAGTTCAGTTCAGTTGCTTAGTAGTTTCCGATTCTTTGAAACCCCATAGACTGCAACACTCCAGGCTCCCCTGTCCATCACCAACTCCTGGAGCTTGCTCAAACTCGTGTCCATTGAGTTGGGTGATGCCATCCAACCATCTCACCCTCTGCTGTCCCCTTCTCCTCTAACCTTCAAATTTTCCCAACATCAGGGTCTTTTACAAGGAGTCAGATCTTCGCATCAGGTGGCCAAAGTTTTGGAGTTTCAGCTTCAGCATCAGTCCTTCCAATGAATATTCAGGACTGATTTCCTTACTTAACAGTATTGATATTGTTGTACAACACAGTCAAAGGTACAATGAAATATTATAATAATACATTTGGATTACATAAATTGTTGTATTTAGCTTGAGTATTTTATTTTTTTTTAATTATTGTTATTTTTTTGAGTATAGTTGATTTACCAGACCACCTGACCTGTCTTTTGAGAAACCTGTATGCAGGTCAGAAAGCAATAATTATACCTGGACATAAAACAACAGACTGGTTCAAAATAGGAAAAGGAGTACGTCAAGGCTGTGCATTGTCACCCTGTTTATTTAACTTATATGCAGAGTACATCATGAGAAACGCTGGGTTGGAGGAAGCATAAGCTGGAATCAAGATTGCCAGGAGAAATATCAATAACCTCAGAAATGCAGATGACACCACCCTTATGGCAGAAAGTGAAGAAG
>NW_011495086.1:2358399-2360212 GCF_000754665.1 Bison bison bison
ATCACAGCACGTGAGGCCTCCATGTCCATCACCAACTCCCGGAGTTCACTCAAACTTAGGTCCATTGAGTCAGTGATGCCATCCAGCCATCGCATCCTCTGTCGTCCCCTTCTCCTCTTGCTCCCAATCCCTCCCAGCATCAGAGTCTTTTCCAATGAGTCAACTCTTTGCTCGAGGTGGCCAAACTACTGGAATTTCAGCTTTAGCATCATTCCTTCCAAAGAAAACCCAAGGCTGATCTCCTTTAGAATGGACTGGTTGGATCTCCTTGCAGTCCAAGGGACTCTGAAGAGTCTTCTCCAACACCACAGTTCAAAAGCATCAATTCTTCGGTGCTCAGCTTTATTCACAGTCCAATTCTCACATCCATATATGACCACTGGAAAAACCCTAGCCTTGACTAGACGGACCTTTGTTGGTAAAGTAATGTCTCTGCTTTTCAGTATGCTATCTAGGTTGGTCATAACTTTCCTTCCAAGGAGTAAGCATCTTTTAATTTCATGGCTGCAGTCACCATCTGCTGTGATTTTGGAGCCCCCAAAAAAGTAAAGTCTGACACTGTTTTCACTGTTTCCCCATCTATTTGCCATGAAGTGATGGGACCAGATGCCATGATCTTAGTTTTCTGAATGTTGAGCTTTAAGCCAACTTTTTCACTCTCCTCTTTCACTTTCATCAAGAAGCTTTTTATTTCCTCTTCACTTTGTTCCATAAGGGTGCTGTTATCTGCATATCTGAGGTTTTTGATATTTCTTCCGGCAATCTTCATTCCAGCTTGTGCTTCTTCCAGCCCAGCATTTCTCATGATGTACTCTGCATAGAAGTTAAACAAGCAGGGTGACAATATACAGGCTTGAGTTATTCCTTTTCCTATTTGGAACCAGTCTGTTGTTCCATGTCCAGTTCTAACTGCTGCTTCCTTACCCGCATACAGATTTCTCAAGAGGCAGGTCAGGTGGTCTGGTATTCCCATCTCTTTCAGAATTTTCCACAGTTTGTTGTGATCCACACAGTCAAAGGCTTTGGCATAGTCAATAAAGCAGAAATAGATGTTTTTCAGGAACTCTCTTGTTTTTTCGATGATCCAGCAGATGTTGGCAATTTGATCTCTGGTTCTTCTGCCTTTTCTTTCTTTTTTTCTGTTTTGCTGAGGTCAGCATGTATTTTCCATCGTTTTCTATCATTAACAATTGTTTTTGGCTTTATCTTTTTTTAAATTTTATTAACTTTACAATATTGTATTGGTTTTGCCATATATCAACATGAATCCGCCACAGGTATACATGTGTTCCCCATCCTGAACCCTCCTCCCTCCTCCCTCCCTGTACCATCCCTCTGGGTTGTCCCAGTGCACCAGCCCCAAGCATCCAGTATCTTGCATCGAACCTGGACTGGTGACTCATTTCATACATGATATTATACATGTTTCTTCTGCCTTTTCTAAAACCAGCTTGAACATCTAGAAGTTCACCATTCACGTATTGCTGAAGCCTGACTTGTAGAATTTTGAGCATTACTTTACTAGTCTGTGAGATGAGTGCACTTGTGCGGTAGTTTGAGCATTCTTTGGCATTGCCTTTCTTTGGGATTGGAATGAAAACTGACCTTTTCCAGTCCTGTGGCCACTGCTGAGTTTTCCAAATTTGCTGGCATATTGAGTGCAGCACTTTCTCAGCATCATCTTTCAGGATTTGGAATAGCTCCACTGGAATTATATTACCTCCACTAGCTTTGTTCATAGTGATGCTTTCTAAGGCCGACTTGACTTCACATTCCAGGATGTCTGGCTCTAGGTCAGTGATCACACCATCGT